>NW_026463007.1:0-72232 GCF_021730395.1 Mercenaria mercenaria | reverse complement strand
GATCAAGGTCAAGGTCATTGTTACTAAAAATAGGGTTAGGGTTAGGTTAGGGTTAGGGTTAGCATATCTTCTACATGCATGGAGGGATTTTGATGAAAGTTGGCACAATTGTTCACCATCATGAGGCAGAGTGTCATGCGCAAGAACCAGGTCCCTAGGTCTAATGTCAAGGTCACACTTAGAGGTCAAAGGATACAAGAATGAAAACTTTGTCCGGAGCATATCTTCTTCATGCATAGAGGGATTTTGATGTAACTTGGAACAATTATACACCATCATGAGACGAAGTGTCTTGTGCAGTTCCCTTCTTTAGAATTACTTCCCTTTGTTGTTACTATAAATAGCTTATATTGTAACTTTTTCATTACTAGACGTAGGGAAAAATCGAGACCGCTTTTCTGTAGTACAACATGCATGTTACATCCAATTTTGAGGTGTATTTTGACCAATCTCTACCTGGTAAGGATTTCTGTGTGGACTTACAATTTTTTTTTTTTTGTATTTTTTTTTTTTTGTATTTTTTTTTAAGATTAATTTCCCTTAGTTGTTACTATAAATAACTTATATTGTAACTTTTTTATAATTGACCGTAGGGAAAAACCAAGACCACTTTTCTGTGGTACAACATAGTTGTTACTTTCTAATTTTAGGTGTATTTCAAGGTATCTCTACCTGGTAAGGAGTTTTTTGTGGACTTAGAAAAACAAAAGAATTACAATGATTACTAAACAACCACAAAATTAAAATTACATCTGCAAATACAGGTGCTAGAGTAAAGAAATTTGCTGTGACGGGCGTATATTGTGACATTCTGGCACTCTTGTTTATTCTTATGAAAAGTGTTGAAAACCTGGTTTCGTGGCATTGCCGCGTTTCTTGTTTTATTCTTTTTGTACAAACTAAAAGCTTTGTCTCTAGCATTGATACTTTGTAGAATGTCATCATTGATCCATGGCTCTGTTCGCTGTTTAATGCGAACTTCCTTTACAGGGGCATGCATGTCCAAAACAGACATAAAAATGTTTTTGAAATTACACCATGCTTCACTAACATTATCACTGAGTATAACAGTTGACCAGTCAGATGAAAGTAACGACTGTTGAAAATCTTCTCTATTATAGTTTTTCTGAGATCTGATTTTAACATTGTTGTGTTTACCAATTGAAGAACGAGTAATTTTCCTAGTACAAAATTTGTCTGAAACAAGTATGAGGTCAATTGTTGTAGATGATAATTGTGAGATTCTGGTAGGATCCTTTATTAACTGCTTGAAATTGAAAAGCTCACAAAAAGATGATAAGTTGGTAAGAAGTGAACATTTAATACCACTAACATTTGTGCTAAAATCTCCGAAAATTAAGATTTCACGTGTAATAAAATCATCACAAGGAAGTGATTGTTTGTTCATTTTGTTTTAGATTGTTAACTTTTAGTATTTTATACAATAAATCATAAATGTTTATACCATCTTGTAACATTTTCATGAAAAATAAACAATAATAACCACACAATACACTTGTTTTGTCTTGATATTGTATGTTGTTACACTTTTACTCAGGTATATATTTGAATATTTCCTTTGGTGGAGGAAGTCCGAATGGGTCAAAGTATATTTTCCCGACTTAACACACCAAATGTGTTCCAGGCCCGATAGAGTTATCTAAATTGATTATTCCACGTTCAGTTTTTTTCCGTTTTGTTTTCGGGAGATCGTTTCTACTAAATACACCCCTAAAGTTTTTAATTTTTAATTGTTTTACCCATTGTTCAATTTCAAAGTTAGAGATTGGCTTGATTATAATTTTTTTTATAATAGGAATTCGTCTGTAAGGTCTTCTTTGTGAATCTATCTGTATGCCCTGACCTTGCCCCTTACCACTTAACAAAGATGTAATCAAAGGTATCCCTAGACTAGCAGCTAACATACCTAAGAAGCCGCCATTTTGTTTCTGTTTTTGTGTTAATGTAATTACACCAGTTCCCCTTAATTTTTTTCTTTGATTAGGCGTAAGATATGGTGTTATTATATTTCTCTTATTATTAGCTACCGAAATCATTCCATTCCCAAGTAACTTACTGACACCAGTACTGGCAAGCCCAGACAAAGCACCAACGCCTAGAGGAGCTAATATTTTTGGAGCTATTTTTGCTGCCATTAGAACAATTGTTTTTCCTATTAATCCAGCCAAAGCTCCCAAGAATCCTCCATTTTGACCTTGACTGGACATTTGTTTTTTTGAAATTGTAATTTCTAATCCTTTTTTATTCCTAATAGAGTTGTTTATTTGATTAATCAGTGTTTTTGTTAAAAGTAAAGGAAAGTTTCCACGTAATTGTTCATATTTTAATCTAAAAGTACGTGAAAGTTTGTTGTTATAAGCTTTCGCTAAGTTTTTCTTTTGTCCATCTGTTAAGTTAATTTTATATCCAATATAATTTGATGTCATTATATATTTAAAATTTATTTTATTTAAACAATGACAAGTTCATTTCCAATAGTATTTTTTTCAACTGTTTCTTCATACAATACAATTGCGTAAGCACGGATATCAGCTGCTGGTGGAATATTTAATTTAGCTGTTAATGTAATATGCTTAGGATCTTCTGTTATTCCTTCCTTTTTAAATTCTAAGTTAAAATGAACAAACCCGAACAAACTTTTAAAATTTGACAAATTTAAGAGACTTCCAGTGGTTTTATTATTTTGTTTATAAGAATAATTAAGAACATCATCGTAAATTCTTGATATACTTGTATATTCCGTTTCGGGATAAAAAAAAACACAATTACCAACTTCAAGACGACAAGATTCCAATGTGCAATTATTATTTTAAATGTATCCAATAAATGTGGATTATGTTCTTGTGAATTACTTTTATCAAGTCGTTGTAAATAAACAAACACATGTTCGGGTTTTGTTACACCAGCTGTTATTCTAAAATTTATATTACTTTGTCTAGTAACTACATCTTACATAACCATTTCGTGCAAGTATTTCCACCTTGCTTTTGTATATCTTTCAGAAATTAAATTAAAAATTAAACGCGGAACCCACAAAATTAATTTAGTTACAATTACCTTACCTGGATCAGCAGCATTAGCTCTAAAAATTAATTCATCATCATTAGGTAATTGTAATGTTATTTGGATTTGGCTTGGAGGTAATATGTCTTGTTCCAAACCCTGAAAAAATGAATAATTATTTAACGGAATTTTAGCATTTACATTATTACCACCCTGGATTAATCCCTTTCGAATTTCAAAACCTTTATTATATCCAACTTTAATTTTTTCTGTAATTTTATCAGCAGCTAAATTCCCGACTTCCGTTCCAATCCTGCGGGTTCCACTTTCAAGTGCTGCTTTTCCTGCAGTTTCTGAAGCTTTTTTTTTTCCAGCAGATGCAACAGAAGATTGAATTAATTTTGTTAAAGTGTCAAAGATACCTGAAAGATACCTGCACCATGTATAATTTCTTCTCCAGTTTGAACATCAACATAAATAAATATTCCTTTATTTTTATCATAAACTTTTTTGCACATTATATATTAATTAATTTCTTTTAAAATTAGTGTCAAACTTGTTTCAACCTCGTTAAAATTAATTATTCTACCAAATACATCTGTAATATATATTCTAATTGAATTTATAACATTCTTATTAATTTCAGAATAGCCGACTCTGTTCAGTTCTTTTGTAAATGGATAAGCTCTTGTTAAATCTGCAGTACTTAAAGCATAGATAATATCACTAAAATTACCGTCAACAAGTGAATTATCAATAAGATCACAATGAATATAAATTGTATCTACAGAGTTAGTTATATTTGGTGTTGTAGCGTAATGGCCTCTAAAAGCCACATGGCACCAGTGCTATCAGACTTGTAAAACCTGTGGTAGAACTTTCACACACATACATAAGATCGAAGACACAATAGTTCGTTTCTGATGTTTATTTAATTTCAGGTAGTTCAAGAAAGTCTATTAATACAAGTAATTTTATTGTCTCAGTGTCCATCTTTCAAATAATATTTAGCTACTGTAAAATGTTAAGAACTAATTGTGTTTGAGTTGTCTTTCATGAAATCTACATATTTGGAAGGTAACCTAACGAGGCATAATAGTATTTTTGACTTACGTTGGCAGAACCACGGTTGGTGGCTCTACCGCCTCGCCTCCTCGAATGTCTAGTACATAAATCTTTTATATGCATCGGCCAGACTGTTGATTACCAAATTAAGATGTAGTTTTCCTGGTGTTATGTCTTAACCTGCCTAGAGCTACGATAACTTGTCAGTTTTATATTTCAACATTTTTAAAAGGTAAAGGGTATGAATATATTTTCTCCAAGACATTGAATAATCTAGTCTTTTAGAACAATAGTCTAGCACCCTTTTTTGAAATTACATTACAGTGTTTTAGTTCCCCATTCAGTATTTCTCAAAGCTTTTTTCTCAAATCCAAGCAATGTATGAAAATCTGTCATTCTTAAATCCAATATAAAATTATCATAAATTGAAATTAATATCTTAAAACTACTTAAATCAAATTCCAGACTTATAGGCGCAATGTTTGATTTATCAAATTCAAAATCACCATTGCTTATTAATGTTTCCCTGATATAATTATTAATGTCTGTATAACTGTAAGAACCATTTTGAAATATAATATCTTTCCAATCCTTACCATTATTATAACGAATTCTTTTATTATCATATTCATCACTAATATTATGCCAAGAGTAAGTCATAGTGTTACTACTATCCAAACCACCAACATACGTTTTATTTTTATCTAAAATTAAAGAACGACTAAATCTAACTGTAAAATCGCTTGGAGTATTTTTAGTGTGGTTTTTAACTGCTTCAGAACTTAATACTATTTTTTGTTCCATTTATATATTCAAGAAAAATATTTTTTATATAATATTTCATGTTGTTCTGGTAGCAATTTATTTATTTTTAATAGTTCATCAATTATGCTAATACCTTCATTTTTAAGTTCTTCATTATTATTTCCGGAATTAATTGAACCACAAATAAGTTCTAAGTTATTAACCAGTTCTTCTGGATTACATGGACAAACGCCATAACCTTGTCCTCTAATTACTTTTTTAAATTTCATAGATCTTTTATTGATAGGTAGTCCTTATTTTTCTGTTAACTCTTTAAATATTTTCCTAGAAATTATTGATTGTTTTTTATTACTATATCTTTTATTAATCAGATCAATCAAATCATCATCTACGTTAACGTTAATAACTTCTTTTCCAGTTATTTTATCTTTAGCAATTAATTTATTTTGACCATAAAGTTTATTTAAGTTAATAATTAAATTACCATATTGACCATTTGGTAAAACTTTATATGGATTATGATGTTTTATTCCTTTTCCTTTTTTCTTATACTTTTTTGATTTAATAATATCATCGAGTGAAGCCCGTCCGCTTAGCTCAGTAGGTAGAGCGTTGGTCTACGGATCGCGGGGTCGTGAGTTCGGTCCTCGGGCGGGGGCGTATGTTCTCCGTGACTATTTGATAAACGACATTGTGTCTGAAATCATTAGTCCCCCACCTCTGATAATTCATGTGGGGAAGTTGGCAGCTACTTGCGGAGAACAGGTTTGTACTGGTACAGAATCCAGGAACACTGGTTAGGTTAACTGCCCGCCGTTACATGACTAAAATACAGTTGAAAAACGGCGTTAAACCCAAAACAAACAAACAAATCATCGAGTGAACCTTTATAACTCGCCATATTTGTTGCTTCACCTCTTAAATCTTCTATTTCTTTCTCTTCGGCTTTTGTCTTATTTGTCTTATTTTCTTTTCCAGTAGCTTTACCGCTTAGTTTTCTTCTATCTTCTTCTACTTCTGCTTTAATGTCTTCTATATCTTTTTCAGTTATTTTTCCGCTATGAAATAAATTAGAAATTTCTTGCGGCGTGCGATATTTTTTTTTATCTAATAAACACCTTTATTTGGGTCCAATTCATATACCTCTTCTAATTCTTCAGGAAATTCTTTAGCTTCTAGTTTTTTAATTTCTTCTTTAGATAGGAATCTAATAGATCCGTCTTCATTTTATATTGGTATATAGTTTTCTTCTAATTCACTAATTTCTTCTTTTGACAATTTACTAATCTCTTCTTTTGTCATTATTATCTCTGGTGGTAACGGTTTTTCGGTTATGCTCTTTTTTTCTCTTTCATAACCTTCCTGTACTTTATCAATTTCTTCTTCAGTAGGTTCTTTGCTTATTTCCCTGTATTTTTGATATTCCCTCGCTAGTTCTTCAGGAGACCATGTAATTGGTTGCGGCCCTTGGAATAACTGTGGTAAACCTTGATATGTTTGTATGTCTTTTATTTCATCTCCGAATGATTCTAATTGTTTTTCAATTCCAGGTAATGCTTTTAACTGTCTTGATAATTTTTCTTTTTGACTTTCTATTCCTTCTGTAATTGGTTTATAATCTGTTGGCAGCCTTTTTTATTTTTTCTCTCATTATTTCATCTCTAAGAGGTCTTACCTTTTGTCCGACTAAGTTTTTTCTTTTTCTTTTTTCATTAAGTTTTGATTGCATTTATATAATAATGTAAGATAATGTTAGATAATGTAAGATCATGTAAGATCATGTAATATTATTATATAATGGAAATTCCAAATTATGATACAAAAAGTATGCCAAGCGCAAGTTTAAGCAATTTTATCCTTTTATGCTAGAAGAATGTTTTAGAATGTTAATATGTGGATCTTCTGGATCAGGAAAAACAAATACACTAATGCATGTGCTTCGTAAACCTCTTATATATTATGATAAATTATACCTATATGCTAAAAACCTAGAACAATCTAAATATCAAGATTTCAAAATGAAAATACAAAATACTTTATTCAAGGACGTCACAAAAACTGTTCTGTAAACCCAATGATGCAGTTTCAAAACGGTTTGTGTTTAAAAAAGTTCAAAGTGTAATAGAAGACTATAAACTTGAAGATATTAAAAGTATAAAACAGACATTAGAAGAAGAAATAAAGAATATTGAAGAATTAAAAAAAAGATTTTAAAAACAATTCATTATTAATAGTTCAATTACAAGGTAAACTTGAAGAAGAAGTGAAAGCTATGGTTGATTCTATGAAAGAACTTGAAGAAAAATCTGATTTGACAGATATTCAGATGAAAGAAGTATTACGGGTTAATTTTGAAATGTTATTCAATCAAGTTCAGGAATTAAAAGACAGTATTATTAAACATGAAGAACTAAAAGACAAGATTACTGAAACCGAGAAAAAGTTACAAAATATTTATCAGTTAGAAACCAGGACAGAAGTAAATAAACTTAACAATGACTTTACAAAAAAGCATCAAGATTTGTTAGACACAGTTTCAAATAAATTTGCAGAATATAAATCTGAACTGGAAAAGGCAGCTTCACAAAGAGCTGATTACCATGATACAACATTAACTAACCTTAGATAAGAGCTTAATTCTAAAATAGAAAATTTTAAGAAACAACTTCGGATCTTGATTAGTACTGTCGACACACGTCACAATTTAAAGTACGCGGAATTAAGTACACTTACACAAATATTACAAAAAGATATAGTGCAACTTAATGATAAAATTAAAGAAATTGAAAATAATCTGGACTTTGTAGTTGAAAAATTAGTTAAACAAGGAGAATCAATTACTGCTAATGTTAAAACAATTAACATAATTAATGACCGGCTAGATGCATATGATAATCAAGACCTTGTTTTTGAAAAAAGAATAGACAATATATATAATGAAATTAAAAGCTCTGATCAAATACAACAAAACGATTTGATGATTTAGCTGAAGTAATTCTTAAACATGAAAATAAATATAAAGCAATAGAAGAAGAACTAGAAAAAGTAAGACGTGAAGTATTTCTTTTTGAACATTACAACAACAAACAACTACATGTAACGGTTGTTTCTTCAGATGTATATAATATTGAAGATAAACAGTTACAACAAAAAGTGACAAATACTCGAGATATTTTTACATTATTTGGAATACGAGTTAATAAGATTATTGATTATAAAAGTTCAATTAAAAAAGAAAGGGGCAGATTTGAAATTCAACAAGATGGGGATTATATAACTGAAATAAATATTATCATTGAATACTCTAGTACAAGTTTTGATTTTATTTTTAGCTGGCGGGATGATCATACAAATGGAATAGAATATATAACACCTGAGGTTAAAAACACAACAATGGTTTTTAAGAAAAAAATTGAAATTAATTTAAAACAAGAGGGTCATGATGACCCTGGATCGCTCACCTGAGAAATATGAGCTACATGTTTCAAATGTCAAACGGATGATTTTTAGAAATTTTTTTGAAAGATTTTCCGATGTACAATCAAGTAACCCCTGGGGCGGGGCTAATTTTACCCCGGGGGTCATGATTTCAACAAAGTTTTAAGAAGTCTACTAGGCATTGTTACATATCAAATATCTAAGATCTAGGCCTTCTGGTTTATTTTTAGCAAATTTATGAAGTTTTCCCTATGTACAATCAAGTAACCCCTGGGGCTGAGTCAGTTTGACCCTGGGGGGTCAAATTTGAACAAATTTTGTAGAGGTCCACTAGGCAATGCTACATGTCAAATATCTAAGCTCTAGGCCTTCTGGTTTATTTTTAGAAAAATTTTGAAGATTTTTCTATGTACAATCAAGTAACCCAATGGGGGTGTCAATTTGACCCTGGGGGTCATGATTTGAACAAATTTTGTAGAGGTCTACTAGGCAATGCTACAAGTGAAATATCTAAGCTCTAGGCTTTCTGGTTTATTTTAAGAAAATTTTGAAGATTTTCCTATGTAAAATCAAGTGAACCCATGGGGCGGGGTCAATTTTACCCCGGGGGTCATGATTTGAACAAATTTTGTAGAGGTCCACTAGGCAATGCTAACTGTCAAATATCTAAGCTCTAGGCCTTCTGGTTTATCTTAAGAAAAATTTTGAAGATTTTTCTATGTACAATCAAGTAACCCCATGGGGCGGGGTCAATTTGACCCTGGGGGTCATGATTTGAAATTTAATTGTAGAGGTCCACTAGGCAATGCTACATGTCAAATATCTGAGCTCTAGGCCTTCTGGTTTATTTTTAGATTTTTTTTGAAGATTTTCCTATGTAAAATCAAGTGACCCCTGGTGTGGGGTCAATTTGACCCTGGTGGTCATGATTTGAACAATTTTGTAGAGGTCCACTAGGCAATGCTACATGTCAAATATCTAAGCTCTAGGCCTTCTGGTTTATTTTTTAAAAAAATTGAAGATTTTCCTATAGAAATCTATGCAAAATCAAGTGACCCTGGGGCGGGGTCAGTTTTGACCCTGGGGTCATGATTTGAACAACTTTAGTAGAGGTCCACTAGGCAATGCTACATGTCAAATATCTAAGCTCTAGGGCTTCTAAGAAGAAGATGTTTTAATATTTTCCTATGTAAAATCAATTGACCTCTGGGGCGGGGTCAGTTTTGACCCCGGGGTCATGATTTGAACAAACTTGGTAGAGGTCCACTAAGCAATCCTTCACACCAAATATCTAAGCTCTAGGGCTTCTGGTTTTTGAGAAGAAGATTTTTAAAGATTTTCCTTCCGGTTGCCATGGAAACCAGAGTTCAGTATGGAATTCAATTCTTTGAATAATTTTTAAAGAGGACCATCCCTGGAACATCCCTGTGAAATTTCATCAAAATTGACCTGGTGGTTTAGGAGGATATGTTGTTTAAAGGAAAGTGTGGACGGACGCCGGACGGACGGACGGACGCCGGACGGTGAGCGATCACAATAGCTCACCACGAGCACTTTGTGCTCAGGTGAGCTAAAAAGGAACATGGTTTACCATTTTACCGCTAAATCCAGTCATACTGTTACTACCTGGATTTAGTGATAAATTTACTATAGAACCAGAAAGTTATGCCAGATTCTGTCTAGTTAGTTAATTACTGTGTTTTTTATATAATGGGAATATTCAATAATATAAATGAAAAAGTAAGTAAAATAGAAAGACAAATAATAAGAAAAACTCCTTTGTTCTTAACATCTGCAACAGAAGATACCGATAGTGGATTATTTCAATGGAAAGTTGGTAATGCTAGTCCTGGTTTAGTTCAAAATGGTAATAATGTAACAATTAAACAAAATTGCATCTTAATTATTCTAATAGATGCAATTAAAATAAATAAAGGAGAAGTTAAATTAGAATTAAAAAACAAAGAAAATAAAACTCTTTAAAGCTACAATGCAAAAAATAACAGAAACAAGAGCTGTCTCCATAGGATGACACATGCCCCCGATGGCACTTTGAATGAATAGTTATGGCCGATGTTAGAGTTTAGGACCTTTGACCTACGGAGCTGGGTCTTGCGCGCGACACGTCGTCTAACTGTGTCACACATTCATGCGTAGTTATTTTAAAATCCATGCATGAATGACAATGATATGGACCGGACACGCCCATCAATGCACTATCATGACAAATGACCTTTAATGTCTAAGTGTGACCTTGACCTTTGAGCTATGGACCTGGGTCTTGCGTGTGACACGTCGTCTTACTGTGGTACACATTCATGCCAAGTTATTTGAAAATCCATCCATCAATGACAAAGATATGGACCGGACACGCCCATCAATGCACTATCCTTTAACGTCTAAGTGTGACCTTGACCTTTGAGCTACGGACCTGGGTCTTGCGCGCGACACGTCGTCTTACTGTGGTTCACATTCATGCCAAGTTATTTGAAAATCCATCCATCGATGACAAAGATATGGACCGGACACGCCCATCAATGCACTATCTTTTAACGTCTAAGTGTGACCTTGACCTTTGAGCTACGGACCTGGGTCTTGCGCGCGACACATCGTATTACTGTGGTACACATTCATGCCAAGTTATTTGAAAATCCATCCATCGATGACAAAGATATGGACCGGACACGCCCATCAATGCACTATCCTTTAACGTCTAAGTGTGACCTTGACCTTTGAGCTACGGACCTGGGTCTTGCGCGCGACACGTCGTATTACTGTGGTACACATTCATGCCAAGTTATTTGAAAATCAATCCATCGATGACAAAGATATGGACCGGACACGCCCATCAATGCACTATCCTTTAATGTCTAAGTGTGACCTTGACCTTTGAGCTACGGGCCTGGGTCTTGCGCGCGACACGTCGTCTTACTGTGGTACACATTCATGCCAAGTTATTTGAAAATCCATCCATCGATGACAAAGATATGGACCGGACACGAAAATTGCGGACAGACTGACAGACCGACAGACAGACTGACAGACCGACAGACCGACAGAAACTATATGCCTCCCTTCGGGGGCATAAAAATGAATCAATCTCAATTAATTATGCTGATCAATTTAAAACGGGTGGTGCGATTTTTATAGATGGTTTAAACGTTAAGAATATTCAATTAACAATTTATGGTTCTAGAACATAACCTAACAATTTATGATTCTAGGACATAACCTAACAATTTATGGTTTTATGTCCGTAAGCTAATGTATTGATACCATTAGGTTTAATATATCTTTTATCGTCATAACATGATAAAGATGTTTTATTAATAACATAACTAGAAAGATTGTGTTTATCTGAACGAATAACTTCAATTTAATTTATTCCGGTCATTTTTAACATTGCACCCCAAGCTAAACCAGGACTACTAAAGTAATGACAAGGGTCAAGTTTATAATATTCCAAACACAGCCTTCTAAAATTTTCGAATGTATCAGCTAAAAGTAATACGTCAGTTTTTAAATATAAATCATGATATTCTCCCATTGTTTTAATTTCAAATTTATTCCAAACATTTTTAGCATGTTCATATTCATCGTCAGATATATGTGTTTCGTTTAAAATTGAATAAAACTCTTCTTTAGGAGGTAACTTCTCTTCTTTGAATTTTTCAAATGAATCCATGTAATCATATGGATAAATACCTTTTGTTTTTAATAATTCAAGTGCAACCGAATGTTCCAGCTTCGCAACTTTACTTTTACTAAATTCTTGAGATGTGTACTTAAATTCTAGAATACTTTTTACTAAGTTATCCAATGATTGAGACATAAATTGAAAACTATCTATAAAAACCAAATCACTTACCATGAATGCCATGTATCTTTCCATATTGTTAGGAATAAAATTAATTTCTTTTTTGAATTTTCCTATTTGTTGCATAATAAAATGACAATCATAACCTCTTAAATTATGAAAAATAACAGGAATTTTGTGTGTTAGTCTAAAATTAATATTACAGTCTTGATGAGCACTTCCTCTAAATTTTCCTGTTATATAACAATGGTCTCTTACTCTAGTTTCATTTTCCTTATATTCTTTTTCACAGATATGGCAAAATGTTTGTTTTTTAAATTCGGCTTCATCTTTTTAGACATTCTCAAATCTTTGTTAAAGTTTTCACTAAATATTTCCTTACAATATTCTTCTTCCTCGAGCATTTTTTCTATAAACTTATAAACTGCATTAGGGCCTCTTTAGGTTAGTGTTGGTTTAGTATATTTATCGTCATAACAACAAACAACTTTATAACCATAACCGCAATCTATATGTTTTTGATATGGTTCAGTAAATGAAGATTTAGACGAAGGTAAAGCAGTTGATATTTTTCTAGTTATTGACTCAAAATCAGCATAAATTACAAAAGGTACTTCTAATTGATTGTGATAATTTTTAAAATAAATCTTACTTCCCTCTTTTGGCATTTTTACAGCTTGAACCCCTTTAATTGCTAAACAATTTGGAATATGTTCATTTAATATTCATTCTTGAGAGAAACATTGTAAACATGATTTACAAAAATGTTTTTTATGTTGATATTTTTTTCTAAACATTAATCTATTAAAATCTTTAATCCAAACATAATGTGTTTTGTTTTATTATTACTTATTAATAACATGTCACAGTGTTCTTCATATTGATATTTTGATACGTACAATGGATAAACATTATTATCTTCATAACCAAATATATTAAATTTAATTTTATTCTGAGTTTCTATTTTAGGTATTTGATTTAATGTTACAGGAAATTTTATTCCTTTATAATTAACTTTTTCTATATGTTTTTTTATATTTTGAAACTTTTTGAGGATCTTTTTTAACAGGAAATTTGTAAGCCAAATGGCACCATCTAAAACATTCATTATCATGCTCATTCTTTATATTTATTAATCCTTTCATTGGATGTTGTAACGGTTTTGGTAATTCTAAACTAGAGCTATCACTAAAGGTGATGAATGTACCCCCCGCATGGCACTGACACAGTACATTGCAATTTGACGCACACAAGATTGCATAATTATGTGGACTGTATGTATATAGACTGTATGTATACAGTATAGTAACAAAAAACAAAGTCCCATAACTATGCAGAATATTTATCTAAAAGAATGTAACATGCACCATGCACAACTAGGGTTGGTACTGATCACTTGTGTGAAGTTTCATTAAATTGTGTGCAAGGGTTTGGTAGATTAGGCACGCACAAGATTGCATATGCAGACTGTATGTACATAGAATGTTAACAAGAAACAAAGTCCCATAACTCTGCAATTTTTGTCGCTGAAAGAACCTAACATGCCCCATGCACAAATACTGTCGGTACTGATCACTTCTGTGAAGTTTCATTAAATTGTGTCAAGGGGATGAGGAGATGGTGCGCACAATTGAAAAGGAAATAAATATTTGGAAGGTTCTTGGGAAGCAAGTTCAAATAGGTTATATGAATTATAGCTTGGATCCATAACATTTTGTCATTCATGAATTGGTTCTGGAATTATATTAAAATTAGGATTATATTCTTTAATAATATCTAAAAACGTACTTTTTCCTGATGCAACATTACCTTCAACTGATATAATTTTTCTCATTTTATATATAATATACTTATAGAATATTTTTTCTTTTATATCCGTTAAGATTAAATTCCTTCATATACGTTTCAAGAGGCATTAAATAGTTTTTTTTCTTTCTGCATTTCTAACAATATTGTAAAAATATCTTGAATAACTTTATTTGAATCTTCTTTATTTACTTTTCCGATTCTTGCTTTTGTTATTAGTTGTTTTATTTTGTGATGATGTAACTTTAAAATAGTTTTTTTGTCTCCAATTTTTTAGTTTATTAATAAATATAGTAATTATTGATGGAACAGCGCCAGCAACTGCTACACATATAGGAATAGCTAGAACAAGTGCTAAAGCAGCTGAACAACCAAAAATACCTGCTGTTATTTGTAATCCTTTATTTACTCTTCCACAAAACTTATAACTTTTTCTATAAGCAGCAGCAAGTTTAGTCAAGTGAATAATTAATTGATCTATTGTTTCTATTTTAGGAAACCCGTGATTTCCGAAGACTTTGTCTTCATTAGAAATTAGATTTTTATTACTCATTTATATAATATATTTTTTAAATTTAAATTTCTTCCAGTTCACTAAATGGTAGCCAACAATTAAGTTTTTCATTATAATCTTTCCATTTTACTAAAGCTTGTTTTTTTCTTATAGTCTCGTCTAATAACTTTTTCTATTCTAAAAACCTCTTGTTTAGTAGGTAAAAGTTCTTGCTTATAAAATGAACCCTGAATTATTTCATTATTTAAATCTTAATAGTATATGTTCTGGGCTTTGTATTATAAATTCCATAAATTATGAATATTTCCTCTGTCCAGTTTGGTGTATATCCTTTTTCAAAATGTCGTTTAAGTTTGCTTAAGCGAACTCGATCACCAATTTTAAACTTTGGTTTACTCTTTGATATCTTTAAATTACCGTATAAATTAAAGTAAACAGTACCTTTATTTAAGTTTTTACTGGCTTCAGTCGGTGTCATTTTTATACTAGAATGTTTTGTTTTGTTATATTTATCAACCATTTCCTGCAAATTATCTAAATAAGTGTAAGTATTATTTGCTGTAAACTATTTCCACATTATTCTTTTTAAACTTCTATTAAATCTTTCGATTACTACAGCTTTTCCTTCATTAAATGTATGATACATGTTAATCTTATTTTTATTCAAAAATGATTCAAACTTTTTGTTATAAAATTCTTTTCCTTCATCTACCCATAAATTTGTGGGTGTTCTACCTTCTGAAACTATTTTATTAAATGCTTCAGTAACAGATTCTCCGGTTTTATTCTTTAATGGAATAACCAAGGCATATTTACTGAATATATCAATAACGGTTAACAAGTACTTCATACCTTTACTATATTTTGAAAAAGCTTGCATATCAACTAAATAAGCAGACCAAGTATCATCAATATCATTAACTATCACTCTTCGTTTAATAAATTTTAGTTTAATTGGTTTATGTAATTCTTCTGCTAATTCATCGCTCCATGTTATTTCGGGGGTCTTTTAGAGTAAATACTCTACCCTCTTTTCCCGTTGTTTTGATTTTCATTTTTGTTCGAGACCAAGTTTGTATTTCGTTTTAATTGCAGGTTTTACAACTAAATGTTTTGCAATCTTTTCTCCAAATGTTTTTGATTTAGTGTTATTTAAGTTGGAAAGCATTTGCTCGTCACATGTACCTTTTTTACACCGCTGCCGTAGCAAAAGTCATGGTCCATACATACTGCGTCTAGTTCATTAACAGGGGGTCCATTATCTAAAGGATTTCCTGGCCCACAATAGTTATATCCTGGGACTGTTAAACCTTTCTTAGGTAACAAGCAAATTCGATGAATTGGTATCCCCCGCCGAATGGGTCTGTGGTGAGGAATGGCAAAAAATATATCCGGCAAAAAGTTAAGGACGTTAATAAGAAGCAAATAATTTCATTAGTCAAAATCAATTAAACAGAAAACAAATGTTTAATTAAAGAGTACATAATAAATGTATGATACTTTGATCCTGACTAAAGAATTTATTTTGAATGGGATATGCTTACTGTAATAAGCTTAACTTTTAAAATTAAATGCAGTTAATTGAAATGCGAGGTGGGGGAATGGTACAACTTGCATGTTGATAAGTATTCAAGGAAGGTTTGAAAAAAATCTAAAATAAGGCATGAAAAAAAAATAATTTTTTTTAGGGGGAGAGGGGGGTTGGGAGGGGGAGGGGGTGTGACCAAGGCAAGTTGGTGACCAGGTGTGGGTGAACAACTTCACATGTTAATAATAAATGTTCAGGAAAAGAAATGAAAGAAATTTAATGAAATTCTGCCAAACAGTAAGTTTGTTATGTACAAATATGTGGATTTTTAGACAATTAAAGGGCAATAAAGGGCCCCATAACCTCATAGTGGTGAACATGTACATGATGTTTGTTTGTAAAAGATCTAAAATAAGGATTTTTTTTTTTTGGGGGGGGGGGGGGGGGGTTGGGAGGGGGAGGGGGTGTGATCAAGGTAAGGGGGATGGCCAGGTGTGGGTACACAACTTCACATGCTTACAACAAATGTTCGGTAACGAAACGGTATTTATGTGACACCCCCATTGTTCTCTCTATTGTTCTAACAGTCACATAAAAAGAAAAAAGTCACATAAACAGAACGGAATGAATGACATCAAAGAGAAAGTACCGTTATGCAGTCACTTAACCATCATTTCGCGGGCACGGACGGACGGACAACGCCAAAACTATATCCCTCCGACTTTCGTCGGGGGATAATAAAGGTAACATTAATTTATGAATATCTAAATTACCCCCTGTACTTTTAACAAACTTTGATTTGATTCTTCCACAAGATGAACAGGTAGTTAGTATCATTTTTTCCCGTTTTTTTGCTGTAACATAACGAGGTTTTATATTATCAGTAAATTTTCTTTCTTTCAAACAATATATTTTATTCTGTAAACTCATCTATATCATATGTATTTAAAACTTTTTATTTTCACTGGATTCAAAACCTGTGGGTTTTTTTATTGTGTAAGTGAATCTTGTTCCCAGAGATTTACGTTCACCAAACCGGGGGTTTTTTGAATTGGTCAAACCGGATGTTTTATTAATTGGTCAGCATTGGTCAAAATGGGGTCAATTTGGGGCTCAAAACGCCAAAAACGCTATATATATAACTACTCTTGTCCAAACAAACCATAAAATGCATGTGGATTTTGTGGCGATGGACTTTTAGCTCACCTGAGCCAAAGGCTCACGGTGAGCTTTTGCGACCGCTCAACGTGCCGTGTGAGTCGTCCGTCTGTCAACAATTTCTAAAAAAATCTTCTAATCCACTGAGCAGAATTGCACCAAACGTCATAGGAATGATCATTGGGTGGCCTCCTTTCAAAATTGTTCAAAGAATTGAATTCCATACAGAACTCTGGTTACCATGGCAACCAAAAAGAAAAACTTGAAAATCTTCTTGTCCAAAACCACAGGTCATAGGGCTTTGATATTTGTCATGTAGCATCATCTATTGGTCCTCTATCAAGATTGTTCAAAGTATTCCCCTAGGATTTAATATGGCCCCGCCCTCGGGGTCACATGATTTACATGGACTTATATTGGGAAATTTTGAAAATCTTCTTGTCCAAAACCACAAGGCGTAGAGCCTTGATGTCTGGTATGTGACATCATCTAACGGTCCTCTATATAAATTGTTCAAATTATGCCCCTGGGATGAAAAGAAGCCTCCCCCCGGGGGCCCCAAGTTTTGCATAGACATATAGGGGAAAAATTAAAATAATATTATTTGAAAACACAAGACCTAGGCCTTTGATATTTGGTATGTAGCATTGCCTTGTGGTCCTCTACCAAAATTGTTCAAATTATGCCCCTTGGCCGAAAAGAGACCCTACCCGGGGGTCAAAAGTTTTGCATAGACTTATGTAGGAAAAGAAATCTTCTCGTCTGAAACCACAAGACCTTTGATATTTGGTATGTAGCATTGCCTAGTGGTTCTCTACCAAGAATTGTGCCCCTGGGGTGAAAAGAGGCCCTGCTGTTGAACAACATTTAATCACTGATCATATCACTTAAGTTTCTGATTAATTTGAAAGTTTGTACAGATGACCAGCAAATTAAACTTCCAACCATGTGGATTCCAAAACTACACAAACAATCTTATAAAGCTCGTTTCATCAAGTTCTTGTACCTCTACTAATATATGTAAGTTATTAACACCATGCCCTATTACTGCTGCAAAAGCTCACGTAAAAAGTTATTGTGACAAAGTATACGAAAACTCTGGTAAAACCTATTTTGGTCTGTAAACATTTCTGGCGAAATTCTGGTTAAATTTAGAATTAATAATCACTAGGTGTCTTCAGTCAGTACATATGATTTTTCTACTTTGTATACAATTTCCCAGAACTTAATAAATGAAAAACTAATTAACTGCCCTTATTCAAAAATCTTTTGCAAGGGAAAATGCAATTTTTCTCGCTTGCAATTTCGATAAAGCATTTTTACCAGTTGCATTGTAAAATACTATATTACCTGTGACGAAGTTTGTACAGCCCTTCCTTTTCATTGAACAATACTTCAGGTTTGAGAATGCAGTTTTCAGATAAGTAATTGGTATTCCCATGGGAACAAATTGTGCACCCCTTGACGCAGATTTATTTTTATATTGTTATAAAAGAGATTTTATGCTGGGCCTTTCTCAGGATACACAGACATACATTATAAATGCATTTAATAAAACATTAAGCTATTTAGACGATACCGGTATACTTAATACGGATAATCCGTTCTCAATTGGTGGGTACTATTTATCCGAGGGAGCTGCAGTTAAATAAAACTAACAACTCGGACACTGCTGTTTCATTTCTAGATTTACATCTCTCGATTTACGACAATTATATACATATCAAAATTTATGACAAGAGTAGTCATGCCAAGGGACAGCAATTATTGTATTCTTTATGTCTCGCCGACTTTAAATAAATCTTATGTTGCCTTACAACATTAGTACTCAGTTGCTCAAATCGTTTATCGACGCATAAGCTTACCAGTTTCAAGGTCATATTTTTGCATCCTGAATGATCACGTTTACCAAAGAAGAATAAAATACACAGAATGGCAACTGGCTGTAATCTCGCGTGATCTCGTGTCAGAGCGTAAATCAGCGTTATCTTAGTAAAAACAAACATCGGCGAGCATGGAGTTACAATTTATACCTTTAAAACTACAGAACTTTAAACTACTACTAAGATACATGTAAGCTTCTAAAACAACATAAGTTTAATGTAAAACAGTCTTAAGACACAAAGTACACGTTTCTTGCCATCAAAAGAAGCGTGGACATACGGTGATGATTAATTTATCGATGAATAATTGCTTTCGCATACAAAATGGCGCGTGGAGGATGCGTCACTTCCGGTAAACGAGTTCTCATTCAGTTGTCACGGGATGTTGGCGAGATTTGTTCTATATGGTCAGAGACCACCAATTCAAAAAAGTACAGGGAACTTACTGGGAATGAGGTAACTGTATATCTGGGAATAAGGTAACGTCTGTGCGTTCTGATTGGTCAGTCATGTAAACAAACCCAGGAAGTGATTATTTTTTAAAAATTGATATATTTTCACTGCATTTACAGTATTTTATTATACATTTTGACAAAATTTGCTACATTTTATGTGTATTGAAAAAAAGTTTTATCAGACGAATTTCTCCCACCATGTCAATGATGTAAACAGGGGGTCATCTCATTCACATGAAAATTACTTAAATAAAGTATCACTATTCATATGTTTTTCGTCCGATATTTTGGTAGAACTAAGGTAGTTCTTGAAAAACTTGTAATTAGATATACATGTTTCGATGTATGGAAGGCCGTACACGCCATAATGTTACAATGTAAGTCTATGGGAAAACAATTGGTGGTCACTTACCATATGCCTTTTAAGTTGCCGATCTATTTTTTTGTATAGCTCTTTGCGTTTGCTTAGTATTTTTGTGTTATCAAAGAGTATTTCTGTATCTATTCATGTCAAAATATAACACACATTTCTATTGAGCATCAGAGGGACTAGCGCTCTACCACTGAGCTAACCGGACCGATAACTGTAGCGTGTTATTTTTGGTAAAACATGCACTTGGATCATTTTCTGTTGCATATTTTATTTCTTCTCATGAACAGACTCGATCCAACCGAGTCTGCTATTATTCTACTTGGTTGCAGTCTTTTCTTCCAAATGATCTTTTTAAATTCGGCAAACGGCAAATAGAATATGGCAATTGGCAAATGACATATTGGCAAATAGCATGTAACAATTGGCAAATGGCATGTGGCAAATTGCTACTTGTATTGACAATTGGCATTTGTCATGTGGAAATTGCCAATTGGCAAATGGCATGTCGGTCAAGGAATTCCATAGTTCTGCACTTTTACAATGTCATTTTGATTATTCTTGTTCGTCCTGGTATGAAAGTCTGAATAAAGGTTAAAAACACAAATTACAGGTGATGCAAACAAAATTATTAAATTCATAAAGTGCTATTCTCCTAGGGATTCAGTTACTTGGCAAGATTATGTGCACCTAAATATGTTAAATGTAGAAAATAGAGTGAAGCAACTACGACTCCATCATATGCATAGTGTTTTATGGCAGTTGTCTTTCATACTTGAATGATGATTTTGTTAAAAGTTCCAGATGCACTCAGAAGAATTTTATGTTATCTAGTACTAATAATAACACTAGTAAACAGACATTTTGTTATACCGGATGTAATGAATGGAATTTTCTTCCTGAATACATAAAAAAAAATGTTAAGAATATTAAAACTTTCAAAAGGTTAGTTAAGAAATTTTTCTTGGACAAACAAACTTCAGAAAGTAAAAGTGATTTTGTATATTACTGATCTGTATGTGATATATGTATCTGTGATAAGTTTAACACAAATGTTATTATGTTGATAACAAAATAATGTATTGATTGTGATAAATTTTATGTAATGTGTTGTGTCAAAATCTGGGTATTTCGTATTTTATTTTTCCTTTATTACACTGTTTCTTTTAGTAGATTAGCATGGACCCCATTGGAAATAAGCTTTTAGCTTAATGGGTTATCCACAGGTCTCTAGCTTTCTCTAAAGTATAACACCTGGCTTAGAATTCTCAGTTTTATTAAAAGTATGCATCTTATCCTAGTCGTAAATACAGATTTGTTTTATAATCATGTAAAGAAATTGTTTTTATATGCTGTGATATTATATTTATTGCCTTGTGTTGTGTTTTATGCTATTGATCTTATATGTCAATAAATAAATAAATAGATAAATAAATAAAATTTAATATAAACTTTACATCATAAACATCACCCTATCACATAAGTAAGAAAAATGATTTACGCATAGTGAATTACCACATCGGTTTTAATCATTCTTGTGCTTCTTAAGCATAATTAATGGATTGCTGATCACTAATTTGTTCAA
Organism: Mercenaria mercenaria; assembly: GCF_021730395.1. NCBI lineage: Eukaryota > Metazoa > Mollusca > Bivalvia > Venerida > Veneridae > Mercenaria > Mercenaria mercenaria. The sequence continues at coordinate 50,824 of NW_026463007.1, read as the reverse complement.
GCTGTATATATTTTGAAGAATGTAATTTAATATTCTTGCTTCTTTTTACTTCGTGAGAAAGCTTATTGATAAACTACATTTCTTCATGTAGATAATCACAATTTTGCAAGCCTCTACATTTTGTCTGAATCCGAAACCTGATCCTGAGTAAATGTATATTCATAGCAGTCAAAAATGAGTAAATATAAACACTTACCAGCACCAACAAGATATTTTATTATCTTTGTCTCGTCGTTCTGCATTATTTCAGTCAGTGGAAGTAAATATGTAGCCAAAGAAAAGTCTTCCAGTTTTTCAGCTTCTTCCACAAGGAGGGCAGCTTGCGAATGTAGCGTGACAATGGCATCACTTTCGGGACTGTATACATATTCTGCATCACGAACTATTTTAATGCGGAATATATATGTTGCACCAGGATTCAAGTTCGCCAAAACAGCTGTTGTACTTGTATGTTTTTCTGGGTGTATACTCCATTCGCAATCGGTCTCTTCTTTGTAGTGTATTTGATAGTAATCAGTGTCCCTTAAATCCGACGACTGGTCCCATGTCAACGTTACGGACTCCATCTCCACTTCTGTTGCCTCAGGTTTACCTGAACAACCCTGAAAGTGTAAGTTCAAAATTGTACATAGGGTCGTTACAACTTTAACGTAATATGTCTGTGGTTTTGCAGGTGAGTTTATTAGTTTACAGTCGTCAAAATATACAAAACAGCAACGTTTTTACATGTACAATCAAATACAAAAGATTAGTCGGTATAAAACACAAAACATGTTGTTGAATAATTTTTCCCATATCACGTGAATTTTTAAATGTTGCTACAACACCACAAATACCGAGTATAGTAGGAAACGCAATTATTTATTTGCAGCACAATATTTCTATTCACACAAAATATCACATATAAAGCTTGTCAAAGTCATTCAAACAGCAATCCACAACATCAAAAATTCTCAGAATACCAGATCAGAACATCAGTTTTCTCAAAGAATACGTACCCTAACAATTGCTCCAGAGGGTAGAGTGTAAACATTTTAAATGATTTGTGCAAAACAAGTAAGCATATTACTCTATGGCATATTATGTAGAAATACATAGAGGATATTTGTTTGTTTTGGGTGAATATGGAATATATCTCACTGAGAAGTGAGAAAATTTCAAATATTTTCACGAGCGCGTAGCGCGAGTGAAAATGTGGACATCTTCTCACTTAGAGGTGAGATATATTCCATATTCACGAAAAAACAAACCAATTTTCTTTTTATTTTTTTGCTCAATTACGTTGAGATGTGCATTTTGCAACAATTTTTAATCTCAGCGCGGGAAACAGACGCGCGTAAACAGACATGACGTCAGACGTGTTGTGACGTTAGAAAGACGCACACAACATAAAGTTCCATTTTATTTTATTTTTTGCTGCATAACGTTATGAAATTCTCATTAAGTAAATTGATTTGAATCCGGAAATATACTATAAAAAACAAAGAGCGACTATAACTGTCATCCTGTTTTAAGCAAATAATTTGAATTCATACACAATGTATGAGGGGGCGGAGCTATATCTCTCACAGTGTGAAAATATAAATTTCATATTTTCACACTGTGGGTGATGAGATATAAAAATATTTAACCGACAGAATACAGTATTTCATTAGTTAGCATAAAATAAAACTACAACTTCACGATTTTAATAATGATAAAGGCAGAATTAAATATATATCAAAGTAATATTTGTATTCGAGTGTATGAAAATATACCAGTTATAGTGTTATTATTAATAACTGGTATATTTTCATACACTCGAAAGTTTCATACACTCGAATACAAATCTTACTTTGAATAAAGAATCTATAATGAAACAACACATGAATCAAAAATATCAACTTTCTACTAAGTATGCAAAGGGCTAAACATAGACCAACTCCCAATAGAACCTAAGTAATCTATGTATAATATTTATAAACAATCTACAACAGATTACTATGGCACTACATTCATGAAATCTGATAGCTTATCTTAATTTTTGAAGAAACCGCAATGCTGGATGCTTGGAATTACAAATAGAACAAAGACCTCAAATGACCTGCGCGAAATAATCCTGCGCGAGTCCTTTCCAAATTTGCTTTAGCGAACAAAACAATATCTTGCACGACCATTCCCGCGCGACCTTTCCATATTTGCTTTTCTATATTTAGCATACAAAACAGTATCCTGCGCGATCCTTCCCTATTTGTGTGTCTTATTATTAGCATAGGAAAATAGCCTTTTTCTTCTCAAAAAACAACAAGTATAATTTTCGATCAACTATTAGCTATTTCCATTTCCTAAAAAGAGCTTTAACAAATTTTAGCTAAAACGTAACTCTATACATAGAGTTTTTAAATTTAGAAAAATATAAGTTAACAAAATAACAAACTATGTTTTTCGAAGATCTATTTAGATGGGAAAAAGTCTCAGACCAAACTTTACTGGTTAAAAACTCTCAGGTTTGTAGAGAATATCAGAATAGTAACAACATGTGAATTGGATAGTTGACTCACTGTATCAAATTTTTATTTTCAACTTCATTACATTATATTTGGTTGTGTTTCCTTAAAGGTGGCACGGGACCGTAAATTTAAAAAAAATCCACATATATGCGTTGATACCTGAGCGAGAAAAATCAAGAAAAGATAAAATTGAGAAATGTCAGCAGGTCGAAGAGCAGATGTACTGCAAATTCTTAGCACTTCATCAGCTGATTCAATTGTTTTTACGATAAAAAAGATTAAAACTTCAGTTTTAGGACGCTAAATTTTGTGATAAAAATGGCCAAAAAAATGCATACCATGTGCGACCTGTCCCGTATTTTCTGCATAAAAAGACCTAAAAGATATGTATATTTTCAAAGCATGTAACCTGACGAAAATATTTGTGGTAAGAAAAGTGTCCCATAATCGTTTACCTTTTTTCCAATGCAAAATTGATTTTAAGACATTGTTTGGAATTTCCCATCTGAATCTCGATGGGTGGATGATCGTTTCCGTTTCATCCGACTTCTGTTACCTCTGGTAAGATTTTAGACCCTACCGTCTACACGGAGCAAGGAAAACTGATTCAAGTATACATTTATTTTACACAACAATCACTCGTCTGCTGGAATACATCACAAAAAAGAAAACAGTTGAATGTATAGGCTACCAATTTCATTCGAAGAAAAGGTACCCGGGCCACAATACGAAACTGATCCCTGTCACATAAATGTACCCTTTTAAGTTCTTCTGTCACTGCGCAAGCACACTGACCCACAATCTGATCAAAATCTTTGTGAAAATTTTGAACTGCCTTAAAAGGTTTCAGTAATGTTAAATATTCTGGGCCATTCAGATCAGGTTTTTGAAAACTCGAACCCAGCTCCATAACAAACTTCAGTTTCGATTGTAAAGAAGATAGTGTATCATCTTGGCAAATAAATTATTCTTTAAAGCACTTATATGTGATACACGTGTTCGATATATTATCGCTTATTATTATATTATATTCACCTGTTTTTTCAGCAGTTCAGTTTCTCTCTGCAGACGCATCACTTCGCTTTTGAGACTTTCATTTTCAGACTTTAATGTGGTCACTTCATCTGACTCTTCTTCTGATATCAGTTCCTTTTCATAATAACATTGCAATGATTGTTTTATTACTTCAAATTTACATCAACACCATATCAACATTCAGTTTCTACTGTAAACTCTCTTCAGGATGTTTTTAAGACTGCCCTTCGTTTAACATCGTTAACTATAAATAGACTTGTTACACAGACGTTTCTTAATAATTTCAATTTTTATTTGTAATAATTTACAATGATGACATATACTAGTTGATGCGTATTTAACTACGTGCCTTTATGCATGTACACAGGTTCTAAAAATTTAAACTGTGGTCTATGCTTCTAAGGGATCGTGTTACATATTTAATTAGCTATCGCGGCAAGTCTTTACGAAATACGTGGCGGCTGTAACATGTTATTTTTATGGTCCCTTGAGATCATGGATTCCAATTCCGATGATATTTTAGCAGAATTCCGTTTAAGTCGATGCTAGGGGGTATGAGGGATGATGCACATTTCATTACCTCTGTTAATTTTTTCGGTCGCATTATTTGCTTCTAACGTTTTATCAACAGTTTCGGCAAAACGAAATAATTTTCAGTTAGGGTGTTTGATATTAAGAGAGCATGAAGTTACAATATTTCAATCAGGAAACGGACTTGTGCGTTCCTAATTATTACAACTCTAATAAAGTCACATCTATGCGAAATAGTAAGCGGAGTACCTGTACGGACATTAAACGATATTGCCGAAGCAATTGATGCTTCTATAAAGAAATTACTTAAGAAATAATAAGTTCCCAAGTGTGGTTTATCGTAGAATAACCCGTGTTTTGAGTTCTTATGCGTAAAAATATAACACGAAGGCCGTAGGCCTGAGTGATATATAGTTTCGCATAAGAACGAAAAACTCGGGTTAATCTACGATAAATCACACTTGGGAACTTGTTATTTCGATTCTAACACGACATACTAGTTTCAACAGCGTTGAAAAATTGTAACTACTTTTTACGACCGTGCTACGCACCTGGATCGGATGACGTCGTTTACTGCAGAATAAAGATAGATTTTGCTCAAAATGTATGTAGGTTATTCGGTGGTCGTGTTAGAATTAATCGTTTGACATTGCTTACTGAAATACAATGTATATTCTTACAAACGCACTATTTGTCTAGAAGTACCGGTCTCATAGTCATGAATCTTCGTAGTTAAACCTTAAGACAAATATTACATTCAATTCAGTACATCTTGTGGCCAGTATGATATGTGCACAGGTTAGTTACTTTATGAAAAAAAGCTGTGTGTATGGAGGTTGGGGATGTGGCAGTGTGGTAGGATGGTGACGGGATACTGAAGTACAAAAAATAATGAATAGAGGATGGATGAGGGAGTAATATGCCTTTGCACTCTGAATGTCGTCTCATCGCAACCTTCCCATTTTGCAACTTTCAAGTCAAAACCTTTAAGAAGTTTTGATACGGACATGAAATATGACGTATTTATCTTGGTCCTTAATTTGTGACTTTACCCTTTGACCTATTGATTCTGTTTATGCGCTCGGCACATCGTCTCACTGTCACCTACCTATGCGTTTGAAGTCAATACTTTGAATGGTTCTAAGCTATGTTTCAGTTATGATATATGACGGACTGACAGGCTGACAAACGCACCTGCCATCATTTACTATTTATGATGAAAGCAACAGCGAACAGGGAACTCGAATGGAAATTATGGGGATGTTTTTAAACTTCTTTTATGTTTTAAACAAGGCCAATATCAAAGTTCCTTCATTTTGTTCTTAATCCCTGTCGGAATTGGACAAGTATCTATCTCCTGGTTGGTACATCAACATTCCACTTTTTCCTTATGGACTAGATATATCACGTAGCCATATACTACTTCGAATGACTTGGCTCTTTCACATGCTAGAGTATGATATCGTCAAAATAGACACCATGATCGATGAGATCGAACACCTTTTTTACGGTCTGAAAGAACCCATTTTAAATATGTCCTGCGATCACGGAATGACAAGACAAATACTTTTTTGACAAAATAACAATTAAAATTCAGCGTGGCTAATTGATGGGACATGTGAAATTTCAGCCCACAGATAGACAGTAGAGACTCTTATGTACTATATAAACAGATCTTTGCAACAATGCTGGGCATGATAAAGCATATGGAAAGTGAGCTTCTATGCCACCAGGCCGAGGCAAAACAATTCTTGTTAAAGAAAAAAAAAGTTTTCTTTTCGGGAATAAAGTATGATACTACATCTATTTACACCAGGTACTGACCCCCATACACAACGACACAACTTGTTGCTAGGAAACAATGCTCGATAATACGCTATCGCAACAGGTGAACTAAAGTTATTCAAATCAATTGCAAGTATATGGTGGCATCCCTGACCGATACTACCTCTGTACTTTATTTGTTTGTCTTATATCACATAGCGACCGGCACGCTGACGCACTCATTATTTGACTTGATTGTCCCAGCTCAGGTAATTTACTTCCAACTGTTACGATAAGATTGAACGATCACTTTTAAAAATAGTATGTCCAGATTTCCCTTTTTTCACTACTAGTGAATTTTGTAATATTTCAGGTAGATTGGAAAATACAAAATTTAATATTTAGTGAAAATAACCTATTTTGTTACGAAGATATCCAGAAAAAAGAATTGGAATTCAGTATATACCTCAACAAGCTCTAGCAGATTCTTTGTGTCCTTCATCAATGTATCTAAACAGATATTCTCTGCGTCAGCAATTTTACCAATGGATATGTCAAAGGAAAGTGCGGTTACCTTCATTTCTAAGGTCATTTTTACCAAATCCATATATTCTGTCCCCTTGTATTCACAGCATAGGTCTGTGTTTACGAGCTAAACAAAAAAAAAATATACAGATGATATTCAACTGAGCCATTTACATTGCTATTCTGCTACGGAGTGATTCTGTTACTTGTCATAGAGAAAAGTGTTAAATTATCAAGCTGTTCTTTAGTTCATATACCATCCATTTACTTGATTGTATCACTTCGACATCTTCTGGAATATCCTATAATGACAATCACAGAGACTTGTAATTATTTCGGTAAAGAGCAACATGAGTGGTTATCTAAATATTATAACTTTTATATATATATATGTGTGCTACAATCAAAAAAGTAAGTATCATAGAAAATGTGCCGACACATTTTTTTCCATCATTTGATACTCATATTTATAACTTTTGAACATTTAAAAAAACAACAACAATAAACGATGACCATCTTATTAATATTTTCCAAATGGCACATTTCATATCTCGTTCCTTATGTTTGCTGGCATTGACAATATTTGTATTAGGTATCACCTAGCTTTAAATAAGAAAACTTAATTGAGTATATAAGTTAAGCTTTATAAATTATATGATTTTGATATGTGTATCAAAACCTACATAATACTTGAAGCAGTCAGTACATCATATCATCTTAACTGCTAATAGTTGCAAACAGTTTTTATATTTATATCTGTTTCGATCATTTTCCGGACATTTTCTTCAGTCATTTTTTTAATCACTCCCTATCTTTTGTAAGTAAATGTAGCAGACATTTAAAAAAAAAATAAAACATAAAACACATTCATCTATGCATATAATTGAATTAACATTTGAAATCAATATGCCAGTGTGATTTTTGCATTATCGAAGTCCTTTAAAGCTACGGATATTTCGTTCGTATAAGAATTTATGTTTGTCAATTTTCACAGTTCATTTATTGAAGAGAACAATTTTAACGCAAAAATTTTCTATACCACAAATGACAGAGAATTTAAAAAAGAAAAAAAAAACACTTCCTGTCAGCCATACTGAAAAGTTGAATAAAATAATCAGAAATATTGCAAGAATCATTGTGTTTGCGTGATAATTTTTGGTGAAGATCATTTGCATGGACGTTCCTAGTTGTAGATGCGGTACAATCAGCTTTATTTAAATAGGAACACAATTGTTATGTGGTCTTTTTGGTCAGCATTCCACCGAAACAACAGAAGAGTAAGGATGAAATTGCGCAGATTGCACAATCTATGGCGGCGGTGCTTGATTAATATTTACATGCATTAGAGGCAATGATTGAGAATAGCGACTTGCAAGAAGTAAAAAGTAATATTTTGTCAATGTATTATAAATTTGGATAACAGAGAGCAATATTCAAGAAGTATTCAAGAAGGGAGAACTTTAGAATTGGTAACTTTAATCCATCTGGAGATCTTGTGAATTTTGTTATTGACTTGCTTAACCATATGATGGATCTCAAATCTGCAAGCAATAAAATATCGCACTGATGAAACTACTAAGGTTGCAGTCCCAGTCAGGAAGGATGGCCAGCTATATATTACATCTCATGATGCTGGTGATGATGAGTTTGATAATGAGTTTGATAACACACGATCTCAATCCTTATTTGATAATCCAGTATCCCAGTCTGCTTCAGCTTTAGACGCATTCATTAGATCCGATATAAGTGCATGTCATTTTACAAAGCCAAAGAGTGGTAAAAAGAAGCAGATTATTGTTCGATTCGTTCCACGAGAGTGTCAGAACTATTTATGAAAATAAGAAATATTTGAATTTCTCGCGAAATACGTTGCACCAGGAGGTTTACATCACAGATGATCTCACTCTTATGCGACTCAAATTTAAATCTGTCGTTTCACAAATTCCAGGCGCGAAGAAAGTGTTTCTCCGTAATGGAAATGATCAGTACCCGTATAAAAACTCAAACTTATACTTTGTCACCCCAGACGACATATTTAAGCAGTTGTAGTTACACATCACAGAAGATATGTTGGGACGTTTGGGACTGGAATATTTATATAAGTATAGAAGGAGAATGAGTCGACTGAGACTGAGGAGAATGTTGTTGTTTGAAATGGAGAGACTTTACAGCATTCCGCTGATGTTGACACTAGTTCAGATATTAATGGTAGTGATATTTCTAGTAAAAATTTTAATTTTGCTCTTTTTGAGTATAGTTATTATTCTTTTGATAAGAAAAAATATTGAAGTTTGCTTATGTTAATATTTATGGGTTAAGTTCAAAAATTATTAATCCAGATTTTGTTTCATTTGTGAAAGAATATAATGTTGTCCATTTTGCTGAAACAAAATTGGACTCTTTTGAAAATCTATCATAAACGGTTATACTTTCGTTTGCAAAAACAAAGAAGTTTTTAAAAGTAAATCGGGTGGTGCGTGCATTTTTATAGAAAATGATTTGTTCAAACATTTTCAAGAACTCAGTATTAGTAGTGAACATTGTTTGTGGTAAAAGTTTAAGGACTCAAGTTGCAATTTTGCAATATATATATACCTCCTGAAGGTTCTCATTATGGCTCGTTAGATATTTTTGATAAAATAGAAAGCAACATTTTAGACATTGTGTCTCAATATAATGATGCATCTTTCGTTTTGTTCGGATATTTAATACTAAAACTGGTAAATTAAAATACTTTGTGGAATTTGATCGTTATATCGCTGAATCCAATCTTGATGATATTACTGACTACAATCTGTCTATTCCTAATCTGTCTAATCTTTGTATTCCATTAGAACGACATTCAGAAGAATGCAATCATGTAAATAATTATGGACACAGATTGCTTGATTTATGTAAGTCAACAGGTTTACTGATCAGAAATGGAGGTATTACTATTCTTAGTTGTCTGGGTAAATTGTTTACCAATGTGTTACATACAAGTCTTGATAATTTTCTTGAAATTCATAATTTACTAAATGAAGAACCGGCTGGTTTTCGAAAACAGTATAGCACAATTGACCATATTTTTCATTTACACTTTTGGTTGATTCTTATTTGAGTTTAAATAAGAAATTGTTTTGTGCCTTTGATGATTATAAAAAAAGCTTTTGACACTGTTAACCGATTGCATCTCTGGCAAAAGTTGTTAATGCATAATATTGATGGTAAATGTTTGAAAGTAATTTGTAATATGTATAGTAAAGCTAACTCCTGTGTTACGGTTAATAATGACTTGTCAAGTTTTTTTTCATTAGTCACACTGGAGTCCGTCACGGCGAATATTTGTCACCTGTGTTATTGTCGATATTTTTGAGTTGATTCAACTCAGTTTATATCTGCAAAATATGAAGGTTTAGTAAAAATGTCTATAGCAACTTTTGAAGACTATTTTTTTTTTGTTACAATACGCGGATGACACTGTTTTACTGGCAGAAAGTCAGACAGATTGGCAGAAAGCTTTAGAAGCTATGTTTGAATACTGTGAGTTATGCGATTTACATGTTAATGAAGCTAAAACTTAAATAGTTATATTTCGTAAGGCTAAACGTAACAAAGGGGCATTTAGATTAATGTATAATGGTAAACAGTATGTTGATGACTTTTCGAATTCGGGCATTCTTTCTAATTATGCCCCCCCCCCCCACCCCTCTTCGAAGAAGGAGTGGTATATTGTTTTACAGAGGTCGGTCGGTCGGTCTGTATGTAGACCAATCCGTTTCCGGATGATAACTCAAGAAGGCTTGGGCCTAGGATCATGAAAGTTCATAGGAAGGTTGATCATCACCTGCAGATGACCCTATTGATTTTGAGATCTGTATGTCAAAGGTCAAGGTCACAGTGACCCGGAACAGTTAAACGGTTTCCGGATGATACTTAAGATTGCTTGGGCCTAGGGTCGTGAAAGTTAATAGGGAGGTTGATCATGACCAGCAGATGACCCCTATTGATTTTGAGGTCAGTAGGTCAAAGTTCAAGGTCACAGTGACCAGGAACAGTAAAACGGTTTCTGGGCCATAACTCAAGAGCGCTTGGGTCTAGGATCATGAAAGTTCATAGGAAGGCTGATCATCACCTGCAGATAACCCCTATTGATTTTGAGATCTGTATGTCAAAGGTCAAGGTCACAGTGACCCTGAACACTTAAACGGTTTCTGGACGATAACTTGGGCCAAGGGTCATGAAAGATGATAGAGAGGTTCATCATTACCAGCAGATGAACGCTATTGATTTGAAGGTCAGTAGGTCAAAGGTCAAGGTTACAGTAATCCGGAACATTTTAACCATTTCCAGACAATAACTTGAGAACGCTTGGGCCTAGGATCATGAAACTTGATAGGGAGGTTGGTCTTGACCTGTAGATGACCCCTATTTATTTTCAGGTATGTAGGCTAAAGATCAAGGTCACATTGGCCCAGAACAGTTAAACCCTTTCTAGATGATACCTTGAGCACGCTTGGGCCTAGGATCACTAAACTTAATAGGGAGGTTGATCATGTCTCTCGTGGTTTTGAGGAGTATCTTGATATATTTCATTCAGATCTGAGTAACTCTATGTGTAAATTTAGAACTATGAACAATTTGTTGCCAAAAGAAAAAGGTAGACACTTGCATATAGAGCGCAGTCAAAGGGTCTACCACCTCTGTCCGAAGCATGTACTAGGTGATGAATTTCATTATCTTCTGGAATGTAGTAACTTCAAATCCATTAGAAAGAACAACTGATGATGTTGTTCCCATGCTCTGGATTTAACATTATGATGAAGAAATTCCATACTCCGAGCAAACTTTTACCTAGTGTAATTTTCGGCAGTGTCTCACTGCCTTCTTCAGCACTGACTGACCGGTGTTATGATAGGTCACGTGACGTCTACGGACCTCTCGTCCGATCACGTGACCTTCCTACGTCACGTGACCTAAAATAACACCGGTCAGTCAGTGCTGAAGAAGGCAGTGAGACACTGCCGAAAATTACACTAGGTAAAAGTTTGCTCTGAGTATGGAATTTCTTCATCATAACAATAGAAAGAAGTTTATTCCCAATACTTTTACTACTCGTTCTAATATTTATCAACTTGTTAAGGTACTTCCGCAAATTGAAATTAGAAATTCATGTAAAAAACAGAATCCTCAAAACAGCTTTCGAAATGCAAGGATACAAAAAATATATGATAAAAGTTGAAAAGATATATCTGTGGGTAAACTTGCGAGCATGGAAGCTACGCTGAACCCTATCTCCACAGGGCTTTGGAAGAAAATGAGTGAACATTTTTGGTGCAAAATTTTGGTATCGTAAGCAACCTAAATTGCTATAAAATACTTATTTTTAAATTAAATGCCAAAACAGTGCACACGAGCGTTACTTTTTCAAGAAAATGTCGTTAAACATTCTAATGCGCAAACCACGTGCACACTTTTTCTCAAATATTTCGCCGCCATGTTTATTTCAAGGAATTAAATATATAGAGGATATTTGTTTGTTTTGAGTGAATATGGTATATATCTCACTGAGAAGTGAGAAAATGTGAAAATTTTCTCACTTCGAGGTGAGATATATTCCATATTCACGAAAAACAAACACATTTTCTTTTTATTTTATGCTCACTTACATTGAGAAATGCATTTTGCAACTGTTTTAATCTCAGCGCGGGAAACAGACGCGCGTAAACAGACATGACGTCAGACGTGCTGTGACGTTATAAAGACGCATGCAACATAAAGTTCCATTTTGTTTTATATTTTGCTGCATAACGGTATGGAATTCTCTTTAAGTAAAATAATTTGAATCGAGAAATATATTATAAAGAACAAAGTGCGACTATGATTTTCATCCTGTTTTAAGCAAATAATTTAAAATTCATACACAATGTATGAGGGGGCGGAGCTCATATCTCTCACAGTGTGAAAATATAGATTTCATATTTTCACAGTGTGAGCGATGAGATATGAACATATTTAACTGACAGAATACAGTATTTCATTAGTTAGCATAAAATAAATGATTGTTCTTTAACCTCAGATTCCCTTACTGAACTAGAAATTGCTTTTGTAAAAAAGCGCATGTCTCCCACAATGCAAAGTCCTATAGGCAAGAAGTCAATAGGGGTCAGGAGCGAAAGTCAAAGAGACACTGATGGTTGGCTGCAATAGGGATCATCTACTTGGCATGTCCAGTCACCCCGCTAAGTTTCAACACTCGTGGCCTAGTGGTTCTCAAGTCACTGTTTAGGCTCCTTTGACCTTGACCTTTGATCAAGTGACCCCAAAATTAATAGCGGTCATCTACTTTGCATGTCCAATCTTCCTATTAAGTTTCAACATTCTAGGTCAAGTGGTTCTCAAGTTATTTTTCGGAAATGATTTTACATGACCAGGCCCCTGTGACCTTGACCTTTAATAGACTGACCCAAAAATCAACAGGGGTCATCTACTTTGCATGTTCAATCATCCTATGAAGTTTCAACATTCTTGGTCAAGTGGTTCTCAAGTTACTGATCGGAAAGTGTTTTCCATGTTCAGGTTCCTGTGACCTTGACCTTTAACAGAGTGACCCCAAAGTCGATAGAGGTCATCTACTCTGCATGTTCAATCATCCTATGAAGTTTCAACATTCTGGGTCAAGAGGTTCTCAAATTATTAATCGGAAATGGTTATCAATGTCCAGGCCCCTGTGATCTTGACCTTTAACGGAGTGACCCCAAAAACAAATAGGGGTCATTTACTCTGCAGGAACAATCATCCTATGAAGTTTCAACATTCTGGGTCGAGAGGTTCTCAAGTTATTGATCGGAAATGGTTTTCGATGTTCAGGCCCCTGTGACCTTGACCTTTAACAGAGTGACCCCAAAATCGATAGGGTTCATCTACTCTGCATGACCAATCATCCTTTTAAGTTTCAACATTCTGGGTCAAGTCGTTCTCAAGTTATTGATCGGAAATGGTTTTCCATGTTCAGGCCCCTGTGACCTTGACCTTCGACGTAGTGACCCCAAAATCAATAGGAGTCATCTACTCTGCATGACCAATCATTCCTTGAAGTTTCAACATTCTGGATTAAGTGGTTCTCGAGTTATTGATCGGAAATGGTTTTCCATATTCAGGCCCCTGTGACCTTGACCTTTGACGGAGTGACCCCAAAAACAATAAGGGTCGTCTCCTCCATAAGCCCTACCAACCTATGAAGTTTGAAGGTTCTAGGTCAAATGGTTCTTCAGTTATTGCTCGGAAATGAAGTGTGACGTACAGACGGACGGACAGACAGGGCAAAAACAATATGTCTCCCCCCCCCCCCCCCCCCCCCCTTCTGGGGGGAGACATAAATATATATGTCTCCTTATTCGTGGTTAGAGATATCCATTTAGTATAGTTTTGCACTGTCCGATCTCCTTCAACTGTTACCGATCCTTTACATTTAAAGGGAATTCCTATAGTTTTTTATGCGCATCTTTCTGCGCAGCCGACACATTCTATGGAAAACTGAACTGAAGTCAACATTTGTTGAAACATGTGACAGACAATCTTAAATATGAGGAATCTTGAATGAAATAACATTTTTGATAAGTTTTATCAGTAATCAAATGTTGATACTGGTTTATGTTGTATTGACAAGTATCATGCCTGACAGGTATCTTGCCATTTTTGTGGTTGTGTTTTCACGTCGCATTTTAATACAAAGACAGTGTTGTTAATATAATGTAAGACAACTGACTTAGTACTGATAAGACAGTATCACATTTTAGATTATTTAGTATTCAATTATAGAAAGAATTAAGAATTTTTAAAACTTTTTTTTAACTTCTAGCAGATATACATGTAATCAATTTGGTCAGGTTCGCGCCATTTTTCGCCCGAACAGGTGTTGTATTCAAGCGGTCTTAACATAAAATTTAGCCTGGTGACCCATACATTTTTAGCCATTTTATGCTCACAATACAATTATTTATACACACGAAAAAAAGGAAAAAATTCTATGAAACAGTTTTTTTTTTTCAAAATTTAAAAAGATATTCTTCACTATGCGTATTTTTCATTGAAAAAAAGTTCACAAAAGTGAATATGAAACAATTTTTATTCATTTGTACCCATTATTGTAAGGATATAGTATTACAAATATGACTATGATATCAAATAAGTATATAATGAAATCTGTAATAAGAATAAACCTTATTGTGCTGTCTTGATGTATATTTTGGTTGGTATTTATAAAAAAGCAGAAACTTATGAAAATGTTGAAAAATCGCTGGCAGTTTCAGCAACAGTGGGTGTGTTCAAAACAATTTTTCACAAAAACAAGCCTGGTTACCCATTGTTTTTATTTGTTCATTGTTTTCAGCACAAATTTTCCTATCATATATGTGAATTTAAAAAAATTCTATGAAAGGAAAAAAACTATAGGAATTCTCTTTAAAGAATAAACGCAATGTGTAATGATAGTTTTTCGCTTTACACACCTCTCTTGGACAAGAAAGCCATTTCACTTAAAATTTGTAAGCATCCGCTGGCAAAATATTAATGAAAGATCTGAACTTTTTGTAAAATAAAGTTCGATTTCAATCATTTTCAAAAATTGGAAATATTGCACATTGTGTTGAATTTATAAAAAAAATAAATCCCAAAAATAAACCATTTTAGAACTTTTCCGGGAACTATACGTTTCAGCCGAACAACGCATTTCAAGATGACACAAAACTGATTTCTCTTTGTAAACAATGTCAAAGTTCACCTGAGGGACATTGCTGAAAAAGTGAAAGTGCTTACTTGATTCAGTTTTACGTCCTGTAGAAAACAATCAACTTTCAACTTTAAATGCATATATGTTCTGTAATTATTCCAATCTCAAAAACCGTCCGATCCTTTCCATGAGAAATAAAACGAAGCAATTTTAACTATTTGTTTACACTTCAACCAACCATGTGAAATTAAAGGCATGTACTATCACGAGACTCCCGTGCATTTTGAACCTCGTGGTGAATAAACTGAATTTACTTAAAAGTATGGTGTCTCAGTTGAGCCAGGTATCTGTAAATTTTAGAGAAGATACATTGAAGAAGTGGTTATGACATTATGCATGTTTACGAATATTTCAAAGTCTACTTTATATCAACGACGATAGAAACAAGTGTGCAATCAGCAAATAGCAAGTCTAATATTTTCAGGCGTATACTGAACACTGATCCCAATGTTCGTAATTTTCAGATGAAGAACTCGTTATCCTTGGTTTCGTAGACAGTCTTAGTACTGGACCGATGCTTCCGCTGTCAGCACAGCAGTAATGCAAAGTCAGTGTCCATTTCTATGCCGGAATTGCAATACACATTTATTATCAGATTAAGTCTATGAAAGTGTGAAAAAATATCATTCTTTAAGGAAGAACCAAGATACCAAAAAGTTACCATTGAGATATTTCTGATTTTAATCATCAGGTTTTCGCGCGAAAAGTTCAACCGATTGCATTTTCTTTGTTTCGTAGTTATCTACAATTGTATACAAATTGTATTACCCCCTAACATATTTGGCTGTACACTGTTTCTGCGATTTATTCTCACTGTGTTTTTAAAAACATCCTGCATAAATTCTCATATTGTATAAAAAATCGATAGATCTACTACGCATGAAACATCTAATAAGGAATCACTATACACATCTAACTTGTCCCGGACCAGTATGCGGAAATACTGTGGCCCAGTGTTTCAAGATTGTCTAAATATATTTGCATATATCGTGATAAAGGAAATATTTCGATTGTTTATATAATTTATAAATATACAATCACGTATGTGTGAGAAAGTTACGTTAAGTAATTTCGGTAGTTACCGCAGAAAGTACCGAAAATTCCATTTCCACCAAATTTTCGGTGAGATAAGCAGCGCGTAAGTACATAAATTCCAGTAAAATACATTAAACCTTTCTTATACTTGTACAATCCTTGAAACGAATTTTGGATCGTTGCCAAATCTTGTTCACGTTAAGTCTAAGACTTGTCTTACAATTTTAGGCAGATTGGTACACCATACATAGAAAAATCATTGCCCGCACATTAAACTACTTTTATGTATGCTGAAAATAGCAACATGTACAAATGTATTTTCGTTTTAATACATGAAGTGGTCAGATTTGAAAACAGATTTTGTAACGAGTTTAGTTCTATTCAGTAAGACAATTCTCCTATGCATTAATTGAAACTTTGAACTAACTTTTGCCATTCATGAATTTTTAATAAAGTATTTGGAATGGATTTATAAATCTAACCAAACATTTGGAAAAAATACAGGTAAAATATCTGCTTTGTTTATTTCCAGATTTCAGTATTGCTTTTTATACAGATACTTTTAGTTCAGGACTTGCAAACTGAGCTGTTTTGTGCTATGGAATAGCTGCATTCGAAAGCTTTTGTTCACTATATTTTCACACTCCAAATGAAGGTCACTCTAAATTCAAGATGGCGGAAGTACCTTAACCTCATGAATAGTAAAGATAAGTTTACTTGTTAAATTAGCACTGTTTTGTAAAATTTTAATGTCAATTTTTAAATAGCTCATTCTCCAGATTCAATACTTTTTAGTATTAATGATTCGAAAAACTACTTTATTTGTAAACATGTACAAATAGTATTAAGGCCTATGCTATTTTGAAATTATGAATTAGGTGGGTGGGGTACATGATATTATTTCTGAGGAATTTCGAAGTTACTGTAAAACAAACGTTATTCCAATGTGACAATACATCAAAACCATGAAGTGCTGAACTCTTACTTTAATTAAAAAAGTAAAGTGGGAAAAGTTATCAGTATGTTCATGTCACAATTTTCGGGGTAAGTATTCTATGTCATCGTGCATAACTGCGAAAAACTATAACATACATAATAAAGCTAAATTATCCGTGTAAATGAGCTGAGAGCTATTTTTCTATCTCCGTTTATTACTTTTCTAAAAAACACATTACAATTTACCAGGTTTTGGGCAAAATTTGTCATTTTTGTGCACATGCCTTTACACATGAAAGAAGTCCGAACTATAGGTATGGTGTGCGAGAAGGGCCTGAGCGCTTACGTAGTGCTCATTTACAGGGATTGTACCTCTCAGATAAATATATATATATAACTTTATCATAAGTCCGCAAAGTGCAACAAAAGAAATAGCAGTATTAATTTTGTAATAATATTATTTATTTACAAGGTATATCTGACAAATGACATCGAGAATTCTAACTGACCATTTAGAAAGCTGCATTTTCAAGTACCTGAAATTTTCCACTTTGGATAAAAAAGATTTTTTTTTACAATAGATAATAACTGACTACAGAAGGTAATAAAATACCTTTGACCTAGAGAATGCTACAACCTACTAAACTTCAAAGTTTAAGTTTATAATTATATTGAACACGTTTGCTTTAATTTAAGGTGAAAAATAAACTAGAACTCTATGATGAAAATCGAATAGATCATTTCGGACATGTTAGACAGTGAGAAAGCAAACATATCGTACGTATTATTTAGCAAGGATGATTTGGCACTGTGAATATATACTTTTTTACACTTAACATTTAATTCCACGAGTACACACACATAATTATACATATATATTACCTTTACCTTTTATACATTAGGAATATGTTTGTTTTACGTGTAAGATTAAAGCATTAACCCCTCGTGAAAATATAATGCATGTGGCGTTCACTGTTGATATATAATTGTAATATTATATTTTGAGGTTACACTGAAACAAACCCAACCCTTTTTGCATATTCATTTATATAAAATATAAACAAACAAACAAACAAAACGGGAACAATGTTTATTTTGTATGATGAGAGTAACACCGAAACGACACAATGAACTTTTCCCAGGTTTTGTTGTGGGAAAGGCTCCAGGTGCTCCTCCAGACATTTCTTTGGGGCTCAGACTAGTACCTAGATCGAGACACTAACCTCAATTGGATGGCTTCCTTATGTGAAAAGTTTTACACCTCAAGTGAGTTTTTGATCCCACGTCGGTGATGGGCGAGGAATTCGAAGCCAGCGGCCATGGACCATCAAGTTTTCTTTTGCAAGTATAAAACATAAATATTCAATAAAATTTCGTGAACATAACTGATACTCTCAATGACATTTACCACGTCGGAAATTACAAATGGTTTGCCGAATACACCATACTTTTAATTACAAAAGTTTACACACCATGTGGGTCGGAAAGCACGAAATTTACGTTCTTGAACTAATATGTGAATCGTCATGTTTGAAATGTAAACAAAGGCATAAAAGTAACTGTTTTCGTGTTCGTGGTAAGGATCGACTTGTGATTGTCAATGTTCCCGATACGGAATATATATGAATGTATAAAACGGGCCATTTCATCTTACAGGACTAACAAGAACATATATAGTAAGCGGTTGTTTATTTATTGTATTTATGTTCTAGTAACCTTTGACACTGATTTCGAGGACAGCCCGGGTTTGTGACATATACATGTCTGTTGTTGGGCTGGAAAAAGATAGGTCCAAAATTTAAACTAAAAGCTATATTGCATAAATTGTTCGTCATTTCTGTGCATACAGTTCGATTGTTTAAAGGTTAGAATATCAGAAAATTACAGGAAATAAAACATATCTTTGAAAAAGTCCCGATCTTTCATCATTTGTTTGATGGCGCATGATTACAAATTTAATGTTAGTAGGCCGTGATGTCCTGAAGCCGTGTAAAGTGATAATTTTGATGACACGTTGGTTTATTTTGTAATTGTGAATGATCGTTAAGTGATCAGAAAGATCGGACAGTGGGATGTTATAAAAAAGTGATTCTTTATTTAGATTAGAAAGTCAATCGTACTCAACAATAAGGAAATTTAAGGTAAAATACTCCTTTTATTTCGTTCACTGATGAAAACATGGCGGACATATTTTTGTAAAAGAGCGGTGCACGTGTGATTCGTGTAACACAGTTTAACGACGTTTTCTTAGAAAACTAACGCTCAGCTCATTACACTGACATATCCTTGATTGAAGAATATTATAATTGTATATATATGAGAGACTTACGGTTCCAAATACTTACCCCGAAAATTCCTATGCATTTTCTTCTAATGCACTGTTGGGACATGTTTTTGAGTGTCATTGATACTTTATAATTTATTCGGAGATCCATTTTTTATTATTATTAGTTTCTCTTTGATCCCCGCGCATTTTTCGTGTTGTTACGACAATCCCATTTTTACATAGGATTTTTTCATTTTCAAAATAACATAGTCCTTAACATGCTTCAATTTTGGAAATAAAGTTGAACATTATGATAATTTAGAAGTTAAATATCTTTGGTTTCTGGTGTAACATCTAAAATTTTTTTGGAACCTCCGTTATTTAGTTGATTCATATGTGGTATAAAAGAGAACATTAAGTGTTTAATTCTGTATTTCCAAGCCGCTGGATTATGTTTCAATACTATTTGGGGGAATATACTCTGTCATCATTTTCGTATTAGTAGTTTTTGAGTTGTCTCCTTTCATCTTTGGGTCATTTTAGTGTGGTTGGTCCAATTCATTTTTCTTAGTCAGACATGTATTTTCATTTGTTTTATCTATATGCCATGGATTATAAATAAAACTAAAAAACCCTAAAAACAGTTTTTGCAAATCTTAATACACCGAAGTTGTGGTTTCAAACACAAATTTTGAAATATTTAAACGTGCGTGGACAGAGGGCAATATATATTTATTTATTCAGATACTTTTTGTAAAAAGTGTCTTTGTACATGTGCACAACGAAATATATTTATATGCTTCCAATTGTGCCGAGTATTTTTAAAGATACTTTTGTTATTGAACAAATGCAATACTGTGATAACTACCTTACTTACGGTGCTATTGCTTAGACGCGTCAAATATAAAACTTAAAAATAAATAAATTGTAGAAATGTAATATCTAACTTACCTTTATTTCTTTATCCCATTTTATTGAGTGCCAATAAAATCAAATTATTGAGCATTCACTGTCAGTCAATAAAGAATCTGCTAAAATGTTATACCGAGCAGCAAAAGAAACTATCGATATGTATAACTCGCGTTTTTTTAATAAAAAACTTAAATTTATAAATTTGACTTGTTCAACTTTCCCCTTCGGATTACTCCCCCCCCCCCCCCCCCCCACACACACACACGCACCCCTTTTCGCCCCTTACCATTTCCCTCCCCTCCATCAATATTTAGCATAAATTAATATGTACTTGATGGATGTTTGAAGCAACCCGTCTGAAATATTTTTCCATTACAGCCTCTTTTTGTTGTGGGCCTACTATGTAAATGCGTGGCTCTAGGGCTGTGTTTTGGTGCTCTGTGCTTCCAAGAAATCTGCCCTTACCTATTATCTTCTGTTTTTGTCATATCACTTACACTTGAAGAACTTCACGTGGTAAATTTTAAAAAATAATCAACCGTAAAGTCAGTAGTCCCACAATAGCCGTTTTGCTCGAAATTCACGGGCGTTTGTAACATACGATTTTCTTTGTGAAATTTTATTGTCACTGCAAACATTGATGATTGAATCACTCGAAAAACAGCATAAAGTTAAAAAAAATACTGTTGGTTGCATAACACGACTGAATCAAATGCAGCACGAGCGCGCAATTGGAATGTTACAATGCAACAGATGCGCAGAAGATATAGTCAGTGCAAAACGGCTATTGTGAGACTACTGAGTTTACTGTTCATCGATTTTTTTTTCAAATCAACACGTGAATTTCTTCAAGTGTAATGTGGTTTGAAAAAAAAGCATGTCAAATTTATAAATTTAAGTTATTTAAAAAAAAATACCCCACTTGTACATCTGGATAGTTTCTGCTGCTGTTCAGTATATAATGGCAAGGATTTCTTTACTAAGGGAGAATGACTTTACTGGTTGGGAACCATTTTCCGGACACATTTTCATATTTTGGTTCCATTATTCCCTAAAAGAATATTTGACATAAATGAAGCCCACACTGCACAAACTTCAGCTCCTTCCGCAACCGATGCTGTAATCAGCATCTCGTTGTGACGTAAAATATAGGTTCCATGGGGTCTCAAATGGGGTCACTAAAAGAAGTTATTTTCCCTGTGAGGTAAACCACTAGCCGGACAAATATTTTGACGCTGTTTTGCTGTTAATTTGATACCGAAATAAGTAATTAAACTACTTTTACACATTTCTTTATCATTCATCTCTTCAAAAATGCACTCGAAACATAACCCGACGTTCAACAACAGCTACGAAAGCAAACCGATGTTGACTATAAAAACTCGAATTTCGTCTAACACGAATTCTTGATAATTCCAACAGATATAGAATAAAATTAGTGCAAAAATCGACAGCCCTGCATTTTATATAACTATTACCGTGAACTAAAAGTAGCACATGTTATCAACAGACAAATTTAATTATTTCTATCCCATTTGATACCTCGGCAAGTGTGAACTACTGCGCATGCGCAGTGCTATTTCCATGCCCAGTTTAGACAGAAAGTTGTTTTGTAAACACAGGTGAGTTATCATCATAAAACCTAACATTATACACTCTTGTAATAAAGTGATTTGTTGTAGACATGAAGAACAACTATCTAAATGATTTCGATGAAACACTTACATGAATAACATGAATGTGTCCGGAAACTGGTCCTGTCTGGAAACTATTTCCAACCAGTAGGGTCTCTACTAACTAATGTACCGATAACCAACTCAGTAAACTTTCTAAATCTGCCTAAATATTCAAAAGTGTTTCGGTTCGTTTAAACGATCAGGAGATGTCATCAAATTTAAATGAACTAAATGTCTAGAAATTAAAAATTTGGTTTGCACAATTAAACAGAACTTTAAATGGAGAAGCGACTATACAGCATTATAGCGTATTTGATATCTTACTTGCTGTAAATCTGCTATTGCATCTGAGCACTGGTAAAAATTGGAATCTTCAAAGTTTTTGAGCAGGTTCAAAAAGCACTGTAACGATGCTTCTGTATCTTCTTTTGATGCTTTGTTGTTGGACGACTGCAACCAGGCATTTCTACTAAGGCATATCTGAAAGTAATATGCTTGTTAAATAAATTTACTTATTCATTCAAAAATTAAACAGAAAAAAAATAATATTAACAAATGACTCCAGAAGGACGTTTATAAAACTAACGGCTGGTTCAACAAAGACTTGCTTAAAAGTTAATAGTTGACACTGTAAGGACAAGAAATTATTATTGTACTATTGTGTTATTACTATATATAATTGCAAAGGGCCATACTTTTTTCGTCCTCAACCCATCTAAATAAAACTACTGTTTTATTGAAATCGTTATTACCATGTCTGAGATATTACTCTGGACGGTCAGAAAATATAATAAAACACGATATATTGCTATATATTTAGTCACAGTGATGAGCCATTCTCGTCGAAACTAGTTTGTGACTATTTTATTAAAATTTAAGAAAATCAAAGCGAGCATGTGGAGTCATTTTATAATTTTATGAAAATATAAAAGGAGCTTAAGTCTTATCTTACATATACAATCTAACCGAAACTTGCAGGGTGACATTTCCTTATAGCATTAACTTTTCTTCTATGTTTTGTTTTAATTATTCCACACCATGTCAAAGACAAGATTAACGGACAGAAAGACGGACGGACAACACCAAAACTGTATCCTTTCGCCTACGGCAGAGGCTAATAAAAGCCGTTACCTTTACAGCATTAAAGAAGATATCAAACAGGAAATTTAAGCTGTACAAGTTGCATACACACCGGCGTTTATATGACTGAAAAATTGTTAAAAAAGACGTTAAACCCGAACACACACACACACATACACACACACACTTAAAATATTAATCATATGAATTATAATTCATTAATACTTCTCATTACATAATTGGAAAGTATATGGTAAATAGAATACTTACATCTTTATAAACCTTTTGCGAACCACTGAAGGAAAACAATGTACATCTTTCAAGCAGTTCAACTACATTAACCATATCAAGGTCTTCCAGGCTGTTCCTAGACACAACATTTTCAGTTGGAGCGTACAGTTTTGCAAAAGGCCAATAACCGATTAGAGAATCGGTAGAAAATATGTTTTGTGAATTCAGTACTGCTTCTGTTTTCGTCTTTTCGATAGGTTTGTCTTCGCAAGCTTCATGCCTCTTATATATTACGTCCTCTGTTGTTTGAAAGTAGTTGGTTTCTGGAGGTTCCGGAGAGAAATTGCGGAGTTCAAGAAGCCGAGTAAGTAATGATTCACAAACATTATGACCACATCTCAATGTCTTTATTTCAGCTTTGAAATTTATTTTACTTTTTTCCAAACATGTCATAAATATTTCAATGTGTTCTACCTCTTCTTCCTTCAATTCGGAGATATATATTTTCCATTTTCTTTCGATGACATTGCATAATGTTTTTCTCGTTATATTTTGAGCAATTATGCCTTTAACCCAGTTTTGGAAATCGGGCTGTACTACTTCGTTCATGAAATTCTGCCCTTTATCTCTGCAACAGAGTATTTAATATTCACTTTGTAAAATGTTGAGGACTGAGTGCGAAACTTTTGTATCATATTCTTGACTCATATACAGTTACAGCAGTTTCGCGCTCAACTGTCGATGTATCAGTTATCAGCAATTTATGTATAAAGTAATATTTTATCTGATATCTTGCCAACTCATTAACAGAAAAAGAACTTGGACCACTATCTCGAAGGTACATCAAGTCCCCCGATGTTCGTAAAGGGTTCGTAAGGTATTCGTAGCAAATATTTCCTCTATCTCGAAAGCCTCGTTATTTACGACACTTCGTAAATGTTTTCGTAAGATGTGGCTGAAAAATCTACCCCTTAGCGTGCTCGTAACGTATAAAAACTTATATTTCTCGCCCTATCTGAAGATGAATCTGTTTGTTTCTTATTGTACCACGCTGAAACTAACGGAAATATATTTATTGAAGTTGTATATCATCCGACCGTGTCAACGAACATTAATTTATTTCGTATAGATGGATAAATTTAATGCCTTTAATCTGTTTTTATAGATGAAAACGCACGGGTTTTGTGCCCCTACAACAGACCGGAGGGGGCATATGATTTGGTATTGTGAGTCCTGTCGTTCGTCCGTCCGTGGGTCTGTCCATCGGAATTTTGTGACGCGCCTAGCTCAAAAAGTATTTGATACGAATATATGAAATCTTGCATGAGTCTTTATCATTATATGAGCTTGCGCACCTTCTATTTTTCGTCTCGTTTTGCCCCATATTTCCAGAGTTATGGCCCCTAAAATAGTCAAAAATGCACAGTTTCACCTTGTGACACTCCTCGCTCAAAAAGTGTTTCATATAAATTGATGAAACCTTGCATGAGTCTTTATCATGATATGAAATTGCGCACCTCCTATTTTTCGTCTGTCTTCGCCCCCTGTTTTCAGAGTTGTGCACATTTTCACCTTGTGACGTGCCTATTTCAAAAAGTTTTTCATATAAATTGATGAAAACTTGGCTTTTACAACAGTTACTGATATATCCACTGGCGGATTCTATTCATCAAATGGTGTTGGAAAAAAACGCAAACCTTATCAATTTTCGAGCAGTACGAAACACGTTGCGTTTATATCACAAATATACATGTAGTTGAAATTTCCTAGAATTACTGGAATCTTAGACATCTAGCCCATGAACTGTAATAACTGTTGAGACTGAATTATGTTTCCGTCACTGTTTTCTGAACCGACCAATAATGAAAGGAATTGCATTGTGCAAGACTATATATGTATAGTTACAAAGAACCACTTCTGTCCGATTTTTGACAGTAAATATTTCACAATTAGAGTCGCCTCCTGAGAAAGTAACAAGATTAAAAAACAGGTTGAAACGTCTATATACATTAAAGATATACAGTGGATATTATATGAGTGTCTTTTCATATTGAATTTATTAAAAGAGTGGAATAAAATGATAAAATTCGAGGCTCTGCCGAGCATTTTATCAATTTTATTCAAAGAGTCAAATAAAATCAATGTGGAATGTTACAACTGAAATATTCTTTTTATCACAGATTAGCATGGAAGTAATGGTGCTTCACGGTGGTGAATATGTACCAAGTAACATCAAAATCCATTCATGCATAAAGAAGAAACGCTCCGGTCAAAATCATTCTTGAATTTGACCTTTGACTGTAAGTGTGACCTAGACCTTAGGCTTAGGGACCTGTTTCTTGCGCATGATACGGTAAACATTTTTGCCAAGTAACATCAAAATCCCTCCATGCATGAAGAAGAAATGCTCCGGACAAAGTTTGTTGACGCCGCCCGCCAGGGGCGTCCCTATAATACGTTCAGTCTGTCAGACGGACGTATAAAAATGTTCATTTCTATAAAAATGATATAAAATGATATCATATAAAACGTTTACTTTATGCTCTCTGGTGAAATACTGAAAACAATCAGTGTGATATTTCACAATATCACTAACAGTGCCGAGCTTTTTTTTCAGGAAAAATATCTCCCTTGAAATATATTCTTCTTAAAAAATGGTCGTGTTGTGTAGTTTATTTTGAGATATTACGCTGGTATATTCGTAAGTTAACACGGCTGTAGAGTGAGGCTTTGAACACCACTGTTGCCACTGTGTCCCAATATTTTTTGTTTCGTCTCCTTTTATCTGATTGTGTACATTGTTTATGTATTTTTATGTATATATATATACCACTACTGGGTTTCGTTTTCATGAACACTTTAAGGTATTTGAATTATTAATTTTCGTAATAAACTTTGTTATTGTAACAGTAGTAATTATTTTGTAACCTGATAAATGATTGTTCAGATAATCATTGACAATAGCACAATGAACAAAGACAAACTATATCAATGCCACGTTCTTTGCACATTCTTTGTTTGTTCTTCGCATAAGCAAATTTACAATATCTAAAATCTACTTATGTCTACAGGAAAGAGAAATTAAGACTATTCAAACATACGATTGTTTTGTACTTAATAAATCATATGCTTGGTCATTCTATTATGTTATTTCACGGATCTACAGTTTATTTATCATTTTTAAGTTACTTAGTCTACACCTTTTTTCGAATATTATAAAAGGGTCGTTGTCACCACCGTTTGAGTTCAAAACCTCGCGTGGGTATGGAATTCATTCACGCAATGACGTCATCTAGCTGCTTACTGTTAGCGTTTTTTACTGTTTTCATAATTTTCTGCTTTATTTTTTCCTACGCAAAAGTAAATCACTTGATACATTAAAAACAAAATCTTAAGACACGATATTTCAGAGATTTCGCGGCATTGTTTTATTTTTTTTTTTTTTTTTTTGATAACTGTTTACATGCAAAAACAGCAAGTGATAGTTCTTAAATTTTTGTAAAAGGTTTTACAATTCAACATTTATATTTCCAATGTTTGTTTAATAAACGCATTTGTTGGTGAGGCTCTATGAGTAGGGTAGTGTGTAGTATTTCTTTATTGAATAGTATATATGATGGCACCATAAACCGGAGAGTTTGAACCTCTACATGCGGCTCGTCTGGGCGTACCAGATACTTTAAGCACTGGTATTGGCAAAAGGCGTAAAATGATCTCAAGGGGAGGGGTGCGGTCGTGACTGTTTGTTACAGTAAGGCTGTTATCATTATTTTTGTCATTATTAATATTGTTATAATAACTATTATTATTATTATTATCATTATTATTATTATTATTATGTACAACACCATTGAATATATCATTGTATAAAAATAGGCGTTTAATCAAATTATTCAGTTTCATTTTCACACGCAGGCACGCGCGCGCACGCACACACACGTAAAAATTATTACTGCTGCTAAAAGAATGCGTTTATACGTGCACCCCAGATCAATAGAACTTTAATAAATATCTATATTGAAGTTCTAGAGACAAACTTTGCATTTTATAAGGTCATTAGTCAAAGTGAGGGGATAAAAATGAATTGCACATGTTTGCATTTTCAGTCAAAGCGGAATCTAATGTCCACCCTTTAGAGCACTTTCAGAATTATTTATTTTGACAATGAGAACCTTTATCTTGGTGTATAAATGTAGGATATAAGTAATTACGTTCCAAACCTTTGATTAGAATTTATAATCTTTCGTAAATTTCAAGATTTATTTTTCATTATTTATATTATACGTTTTGGGGAAATCAATTTTCAAACTAATTTTGGTAACATAATGTGTTTTTAATGCTACCCATTCAAAACCAGTTACTGAAGGAGCTCCAATCCTGTTGCAAGGGCCCATTTTAGCTAATGTCTTGTTGGTATATTAACATACTTGTTGCGATTTAAACTCCTTTTGGGTCCTTTCAGTTTTAAATAGTATGTAATAATATATTATCTCTCTTTATTAAAAAAAATCTCAGATATATTTAAATGTATACAAAATGTAAAGCGTATGTTTTAAAACGCCCATGTTTGTTAATATTTTGCAACAATGTTTACCACAATTTACTCTTACGTTACTTCATATCTGAAATATTGTTTATTATTTTACGGGATAAACATTGAAAGCGCTCACCCGTATAGTTAGAAATCAATGGGAGCGTTATTTTTTCCTTTATACATGTGATTTTTGTAAGATTTCGAAACAATCTAATGCTTGGCATTTATACAAAGGTAACTTATACGCTCATAAACTAATTAAACATAACGATGTCAATTTGCAGCAGAGCATTTTTACAAGCACACAACTATGTAAGCAAATGAAGACTGGAAAATCCATGTACTTACGCAGTGTTCATATTCTCTGACATACTTGATCAGCAGTGTGGGACACGGAGGAGAAAATCTTACATGGCTACGTATACCTCGTACTGCCACCATTAGAGCTCTCTATGTATATATGAATATAAGTTGTTCAGTTTAATTAATTAACGACCATATTAAACACCTAACAACAGTAACTATATTTCGTCTTTTAAAAAAGGAAGCAAGGTTGACGAAAATAGATGATGAATTTCCGGAAGAGAAGTAATTCATGACCCGATAGATACATGCATATGTTTTGTAAATAGATTCGTCCAAAAGTATCTTATTGAAAAGATAAAGAAATTTTCTTGAATGAAAACAATACCGCGTTAAATTATGCATAAATCCTAACTACATTTGTCATCAATAGAGTCGTTAAGGTGAATATCATGAACATTAATTTACCTTTCAGTTTTAATGGGCTGCTTTTTTCATTTCTAGTTATTCCAGATTTAAAGTGATCCAAAATAAACACATACAATAATAAATCTTTTGCGCAGTATGTTAATTTTGTTTAGATATTATAACTAGATCTATATTATCGATTTTGCCATTATCCAAGATATTGTCCAATAGCTTTTTACTTTGTAAGACCAACCAAAAGCATGTTTACAAAATTTGATATCATGTTTGTTTGAAATGTTCACGAAAGAAAAATACAGTAATGGCGGATTAACTTTGTAATTAATATAATTATACATTTTTGCTTAGAAGGTAAAGCGTTCATAATAGTTTTACTGGTATGCCAACTGAGCTATTATTAAAACGACTGTCACCATTGAAATTATATATATATATATATATATATATATATATATATAAGGAGAACGTCTAAACAATCTTACTCGTGGGTGGTAAAAGTGCAATCCAATTCCCGTTGGGAATACACTTAAAATGGTTGCGTGTGCTGGTGTTGCGCATGACGATATATAATATCAAGGTAGGTGGGCTTTTGTTTTTGTTGATAATTACACATTTACGAATGTTTTCGAACAAAAAGCAAAATGTTATTCGACACAAAAATGAATAAAGAACATATGTGTAAAATATCTGCTTTGTAATTTATGATTCGGCACTGTAATCACGAAAACTATGCTGGTATGAACAGTCAAAAAGTATGAAATTATGAAAAAAAATGCCTTTTCCTAACACATGTGCCCACTTTCTGGAAATTTGACGCTTCTGATGATCAAACACGTGCAATACAGTCACGAATAATGTATATATCATAGGTTTAAAGAAATCGAAATTTTACGGTATTGAAAAGTTATTGAAGTGCTTGTTGCACGATTATTTCGTGCTAATTTCAGTTTTTATATAGCTGAGTTGAATAGTCAGTTAAGTCATTCGAGGTTGTCTGCATTGCTTAACACAACATACTCAAGGGGTCGAACGTATTTGGGTTTGTTGAAATTTTAAGCGAGAGCAAAAGGTATGTTAACACAAAATGGCCGAAATATGTGAAAGTGAAAGTAGGTTATTACACATTTTACCTTTTTTATCTTTATTTTGCTAATTTAAAGAATAAACACGTTATTACACATTTTACCTTTTTTATCTTTATTTTGCTAATTTAAAGAATAAACTCGTCTGTACATCGTGTGGCGTCTACATTGGACAGTATGTAACAAGTTAAAACAACGAGCGATGAAGCGTGTTAAAAAGTTATTGAATGCATAAGTCGTTGTGTTTGTAAAAAACGCGTGGACATGCCATCTGAAATCATGAAATACTACCGTTAAATGACACATAAGGATTATAATTTAGTGAAGAAATGCTGCAAACATGCTATATTACAAAATAAATCGCAAAAGTCTGACACTCACGTGTGGATTATATCAAGAAAACGCATACACAAAGTGTAAGTACGTTCTTTAGTTACAAAACAAATGTACGCATAAAATGTGGTTTGTTGAGGCAGATAAAGTGTGAATGAGTTGTAGGAATGATAAGCAAATAATTTCCAATTCATCACATTTCTGTTAATATCGTTTACCGTTTGCAAAAACTGATGCAGAATTTATACAAAGCAAACTAACACCCGTACTTTTTCGTCCCTCTGTGATCCATGCGGAGGAGATATTTACTGTTACATGCAGAGGAAAGGAAGTACAGAATCGAGGAACACTAGCTAGGTTATCAGCCCTCGAAACTGTTGCTTATATTTATATACTTATATACCAATCGGACTGCATTCAATTCGTATGTGATTTTAAGGCCTGAATCGTTTTGTTATGAAAAAGGTTTAAAATAGTAGACACTCTAAAAGTCATCATAATCACGAGAATCTGCAGAGCATTTTATCAGGTTTACTAAAGGAATTTAATAAACTCAATGCGGAAAGTCACAAATGTATAATTCTATTTATCACATGTTAGTTTTTTCCTGCCGAAAAAGTAAACAAGATACACTGTTTAGCTATGTAAAACAAGTCAATTTCGACCAATGTTTCATAAACTTTAAACGATGTCGACGTGAAAGGTTTATTTCATTAGTGAATTATCGTTTTTATGCCCCCTCTTCAAAGAAGGAGGGGTTTATTGTTTTGTAGACATATGGGAAAATTAGACCCATTGATTTTTCACACGAGTGAAAATATTTCATATAGCGCAAAGAAGGAGCACTTCACTTTATTCAAATTTATGGGAAAAGTATTA
This sequence comes from Mercenaria mercenaria, assembly GCF_021730395.1. Classification (NCBI taxonomy): domain Eukaryota; kingdom Metazoa; phylum Mollusca; class Bivalvia; order Venerida; family Veneridae; genus Mercenaria; species Mercenaria mercenaria. Next base: position 20,017 of record NW_026463007.1, on the reverse strand, counting down.
TAGGTATTTTAGCTTTGCAAACGATGTGATAATATTCAATGCATTGTCTTTCTTATGAATATTTTATTTATAAAATCGATTAAATAGAAAATGGTCTTTTTTGCGTATACTTTATGTCTGTCTATCTACAATTAGATATATAGTAAAATATGGATAATTTGCTGAAATTTCTTCTGCTTAACAAAGAATAAATAGAATCTTATTTACCCTTGAAGACCATTGCAAACGACTTAGCAATCTATATTCATTTAGCTATTGTTTCATATTAACTTCAGTGTTCTAGGTGAAAGAAGAAAATGGTCTTTTTTAAGCATTTCGCAGATGAGTATAAGTTTTTTTATCGTTATCGGAAAGACTCGAATATTCTCTTATATTTCCGTCAATTCTTACGGAATTTAAGCTCCTTAATGGTAAAGACTGATTTCTTCTCACCAACTAAACTGCACACGTGTACGGATTTATAAATCAGTGGACGCTCCATAACGTGATTTTGTTTACAGCCATGCAATAGTCAATTTTAAAGAGCTTGAGGAATCCGTAGTATGCTTTTCCGTAACTGTCAACTTCTCCACATGAATCAGACGTGGAGAAAAATGATTTCAGACACGAAGTCTTTTATCAAAGCGGAAATCATTAAGTTCACGCGAGAATCAAATTCACCATTTGTAACTGACAATGATACAACACGGGTATTTCATTATCTCCGATTACGTTCAAATTATGGTCCAATATAAGGCAATTATATCTATTGAAATAATACAGTTTAAAGTACTTAAGTAGTTTGCAGTCAAATAACCCCATTCCCATTTTTTTTATCCCCATAAGCTGGAGCTGAATCAAACAAATTTTAATACAACAGGTTTATCATTAGTGTCAGATGTCCTCAAATAAGGCAAATGAGGTCCGAAACTAGCATTTTTGTTGATTTCATACTATTTTACGTTTTGTATCTCTTGAGTTTTTGTGATTATATGGCTGAATCATAAATTACAAACCAGATATTTCACATGTTTCAAACAGCATTTTGCGTTTCTCGAGAACATTTATGATTGTGTCATACCGAGCATATATAACTTCATCTACCTCAGGTTCGCCACGCGCAGTCCATTTTAAGCGTATTCTCAGCGCGTTTACCACCCGTGTCACTGATAACCGTGTATGTATATGTATTTGCCTATATATACGTCAATCAATTATCAGAAATAACTACCTTATTTTTGTGTTGTAGAAATCCTACTTGACTCTTCATTACTGTGGGGCTATATTAGGCAACACGATAAATGGTTGGATGACAAGTAAAGTATATGTTTGATGTCGATAAAAGTCTAGGTTTTGTACTTCTTGTAATTGTTGTGTTGGCTGCAGATTACCCTATTTAGTTCGATACATTACTTAGAAGAAATAAATGACGGTCATAAATAAGATCTTAACCTCACCATATTTGTGGTCTTTAAAAAAAGAGCTAACCCATGTTAACTTAAACGTGTTTAGATAAAGATATGCACATTCGTAAGTAGTTCAACATATTTTGTTTACTTTTTCAAAGACATCTGCGAAGGATATATGACCTAATTAGATACCCCAACATTTGCATTATCACACAAGAACGAAAAGTCTTTATTCTTTAAGAATTTTGTTTTTATCTAGATATGAACTGTGTCATATTGTCTCACTTCTGTAGACAATTCTGTTGTTTATGTCTCGGTCGAGAGCGTACCAGTTTTGGAACAAAGAAGTTTGAGATGCAGCATTTATTGACGTGTTCGTACAAAAACTTTAGCCCCTCATAAAATGATAGGAAATAGATTTAAACACAGATCGGAAATGACAAAAACATTGGTGAAAAACATCAATGCTGTGTAGGTGCACGATAAGTAATTATCTTTTAGCGATTTAAATCACGAAATTTATGCCGATAACCGTTTATATTTCATTTTTCGCTTCTTCTTGAACTTGGCTGGATACTTAAATATTAAACATTTTATTTAACCAGAACATTTTTCAATACCAGTACCATTTATTTGTACTGTCTGGCCACCATTTCTTGGCTGAATGTTCCTTAAGTAATGCTGCTGAATGTTAACCATATTCAAAAACAAATACAAATGTCGAACAGGGAAAGCCACGTACCAAAAACATAGCCTACTCAATCCAAACCCGCTGCATGCAGACGTGCACACACACACACGAACGCACGCACGCAAAGAGCCAACACACGATGACATAACGAACAAACAAAGGAACACAGTGGGGCACCGCCTTGGAACGGTCAGTGTTAAAAACACCACTGCGGAGCTTAAACTGGTTTATGGTGCGCACCCAACCTCACTCTTCAAACCATGTCAGAGAATTACTCCAGGTGGACAGAAAATGGGGAATAAATTATGTCATATAAGTACAAAGGGTCCTAACTCTGTTTGAAAATTGCAGTGCCGCGTTTCCCTACATAATTTAGATTTTTTACATAGTGTTACTGAAATTCATTACACTGTGAGTCCCGACCACCGGCACCAGACCAAAAAGAAAATGCCTCTGTACATGTTATGACCTACCCCTAGGTATTTTATAAGAACCTTGGTCATGAACAGGAACTTTACTAACCCGTTTCAATCGCACATTTCATACCTAAAACACATATTTCGGTAAATGTACACTATGGATATTAAACAAGTGGTAATTTATCTTCCATTGTGTGCCGGTCACATTTCTTCAATTGTACAAAAACGGTTTATAGTTTTTTTAACGTTACACAAAAAACTTGCTTGAACTTTCCTGGTGAGGTAACGGTCTAGATTAAAAAAAAAAACATTCTAATTGGCTGATGTGAAAATGTATGTCAGTCGTCATTTTACTACATGTATAGCAAGCCTCATTACCGCCCAATGCGTAGGTGTTCTCCGGACGAATATTTCTATCCGATTCGTAAACACATGACAGATATTATTATTCTGTTTTTGTGTGTTTACATTTCGCCTAACATATGCAATTACCGTGACCTCTAGACCGGATTTTCATTACGGAAGTTCAAGCAATTTTTTTTTGTGTTACATTGACGAAAGCATAAAATATGTGGAGCATCTCTGCATTATGGAATATTAAGACAATGTGACTGGTGCTCGATGGAAGATAAATTATTCAATATACTAGGTACCCACCAAATTGCGCGGTTAAGGTGAGAAATATAAAACTGAAATGGGTTAGTGCACTTTCCTGTTCATGACCATGGTTCTTACAGAATACCTTGGTATATAGGGTATAACATGTACAGATGAATTTTCTTTCTGGTCTGGTGCCAGTGCTCCTGACTGACAGAAAGTGGACATTTTGTGTATAATATACTATTATATAAATACAAATTACCAGAAATCTTGTCTTCCTCAAGCAATCCAACTGAAACTTGCAGGGTCGCATGTTTTATACCTGTTTGTATTCTTTTATGTTTTCTTGAAATCCTGTAAGCCAATTCTTAGAAATGACTCCCGACGGACAAATAATCAAATTAAAACCCTATTTATAATCGCAAAGGGTATAAAATTTTGTCTTCCTCAACAAATTTGAATGAAACATCCAGGGCCACATTGCCATTTGTCAGTTAACATTTCTACCATATTTTATTAAAATCATTCCAACCAAATCTAAAACATGACCTCGGATGGGTAAAAAATAAAACAAAACACGAAACATGCATTATAATTATATACATGTACAAAGGGCCATAAAGTTTGTCTTACTGAGGCAATCTGACCGAATCTTGCAGAGTTGCATTTTCCTACAGCAGTTAACATTTCTACGATATTTTATTAAAATACTTTAGACCATGTCAGACTTTGGACTGACGGACGGACGTACGTACACTTTTGTGATAGGTGGTCATTCTTATATTTGAAAAAACATGATTTAAGGAACAATGGATTTCTGTTTCCTAGGCTACACCTCCTATGGATACCACCCAAGGTAACAATCGTTAGCTCGGACGGACTACGCTCAAACTATGTCCCTCCTCCATTGGCTTTGGATAACAACCCTGAAACCCTGAAAGTGTGTTACCACGGCCTTTTCATGACAATCAGTATTGAAAAAAGGCAACATGCAAAATATACTGTTATCTATTACAGATTGACTGACAATGGAAAATGTGAAAGACAAGGTAAAAAATGAGAAGTATAGGAACTGGGTGAAGAGTACGCTGGGTATTGAACAGACGGGCAGAGCTTTATATGAATATGTGGAAAATAAATTTTCTGATTATACTCATAGTAAATCAACACTAGCCGGTGTTTCTTTCCTGGACCATACAGAGCTCTTTCATATCCGAAATGGAGGTTGTTTTCTTTCAAACCTGAGTAATAACGTTAAACAACTGAAATCCCCAAATGGAAAGGGTACTAGTAAATCGAAATGGCAATGGACTGGTAGTTGCCAAACATGTAAAACATCATTTGAGAAGATCTTATTACTGTACGAAAACCCATGTCGCAAAGATATTTGCTGGGAGAATAGCCATAAATCAGTACATTCCATTACACTCGAGTGGGCTATTGCAAAGATGTTTATGCCTCCAGGAAATGGCAGTAAAAATACCGGACCAAAAACAACAGAGCCACTAGCTTTATTCCAACTGATACGGGCTTGCAAACTTTTCAAGATAGACTCCGTCGGTCAGTTAGAAAAGGTATTGTAATTTGGTCCGTAATTAGTGTATTATATATTGAAGGATGTTAAACGCCTTAATATTTCATTATATATTTGCATATTATATAGATTTTATACATGCTTTTTATCAAGTGGATACCTGATATCCACCAAAGAATGAGTTGTTAAATGAATCATAAAATGTACCAATTTTATGAATTTATAGAGTGCGAGTACTATATACGGATCTTTTAACTTTAAGTACAATGTGACTGGAAGAAATAATATTTTCAAATTGCTCCAAAAATTGAGAAAGAATTAGTTATACCCATACACTCAGCAGCGATCATCTCCCATTGAAAAAAAAAACGTGAATATGCAGATGAAATTATTTTTCTTTTGCATTAAACACCATCGCTTAAACTAAAACACTCTAAACATGTTACAGTAGCTAACACAGTAAGTCTGCTACAAAAAAGATGGATGCCGTCGTATAAAATGAAAAGTTTCGGGCAACGTTAATTAACATTAAGAGTTTTGAATTATTTTAAGTATAATTGTAAGATAAGCAAAATTTCAGCCATAGAACTAGTTAATATAATGTGTACATCTAAATTTGGAAATGAAAAAGTCTGCATGTATGAAAATACGAGAATTTATTCAACCACTCCCCCTCTACATACATACTAAATGTACCTTTAATTACTATTTATTCTAACTGTAGCTATTAAAGTCTCATAAATGAATTAGAAATCCATTGTGCTTAGGAAGATATCAACCAAACTGTGAATAAATACATGTACGTTGTAGTTTAATTAAAAATGTTATATTTTTTCACACACGAAAGAATTCAAAACGTGTTCTTCTGTAATGTGATGATTTCAGACGAGTTTTGTCCAGCATAATTTCTAAGTACTGACAGCTCCGAAAATGGGACTTGAATATCACAATCAATCTTGGGTGAGTCTTGTACAATGCTTTCTTCTTTTTAAGAAAAGCTGGAGATAAGACCATTTGAATAAATAAACGTTTGTTTTAACAAAGCCATCATAACGGCTTGCCAAAAATAGATATTGCAATAACATATTAGATCTTAATAAATAAGTAGGAGAATTGATGTTTAAATGCACTTTCTTTCTTTATTGTGTATACAAGTTTGGTTAAACAACTTGACATACTGATGGACAAAAGTTGAATATATAACAAAATTGAAGTACCAAGGATCCCGTAACCTATTATGGTACCAAGAATGGTGTCTTCAGTATCATGTGAAATTGTTAAGATCAGAAACAGTTTTACTACACATATTGTGCGTGCGTGCGTGTGTGTGTGTTCGGGTTTAACGTCTTTTTCAACAATTTTTCAGTTGTATAAACGACGGTGTCTACTTGTAGCAGTGAGCACAATGCCCAACTTTATAATGCTGCCTCACTGGAATATCACGCCGTAGAAACGTGTCTATGACTCTAGCTGAACATTAATGAGTCTTACCTAGGTACTTAACTCTATTCTCTTAATTTCCCAAACTTAAGTCCTCTTTGATTTGTAATCATTTATCATTATTTTCGTCCAGGTAAACTTTTTCTAAATTTCGTATGGATGTAAAAGTTCTAATGACTGAATATCCTGTTGTTTGTCTAATGATCTGGACACCATTAAAGCTAAAATTGCAATGGATATATCTTCATACTTTGAAAGAACCTTAATTTTGAACCAACTTTTCAATTATAAACACATTGAATTAGGTGTTGCATTCGATAGCTCAGGAATGTAAAAGTTATAAATTTATGACAATCTAAAACATCTAGTACACTAAATAGGGTACCTAGCGGTTAAGGTAGTTGATCTGAACTCATTTGACCATAGAGTCCCTGGGTCCGAGCCCTGCTTAGGACATCACGTGAGCAATACAGTCGGCATGCGGAAGGTCAGTGGTTCTACCAGGTGGTTAAACATGACTGACATGAATATGTCCTTAACTGTGTCGATGTGATATGCAAGTTAACATAATAAAGTCTTTGAAAACTCGGCCTTAAAGATCTTTTTTGTTTGTTTTTATCTCAAACCCCAAACATTAGGAATATGGCGAGGGCAGTAAAGAAGGGTTTCAACCTCATAGAGCTGACAGAAAAGTTATTCAAAAGAAAACTTCCTTTAGGCACTCAGTCATTCATTGCCCTGAGACTGCCGCCTTTGAACAAATGTATAATACAACAAAATGCACAATAAAAACAGTGTTTCTTATCATTATGTCCCTGTATTTCTTATTCATTTTACTGAAGTTAATTATTTTGAATAAAAATGGGTGTAACAAACTGCAGTTGATTTATTTAGCCTCCTAAACATGGAGCAAAAAGTACAGTATAAATGTTCATTCAAAGATAGGTAGATATATCTTTCTCATTGTGTTATTATCTCCCATTTTATCAAACGCAGAAACAATAAACACTGCTAATAACACATACAGTTTACCTTGACTTATTTTATTTAACAATCAAATGCAATAAATCCACAGATAAATTAATAATGTTGATGCCAAGAAGCAAAATCTGATTTTATCTTTTACCTCCCTTACTTTGTTTTTATCACTTTATAGGTATGCTTTAAATGGTAATTTTTACCTCATAAAATAATCGGTATGGCTGATTTAGACATATTTTGTTTTTAATAATGTACTTTGTTCATATCATATTTTATGAAGAAGTAGCAAATCGTGCTTAATTTGTACAATTGCAAGAAAATCTCCTTTTCAGCACAAACAACATAACTCTATTTCAAAGACACAAAATAAAATTTAAAAAAAAATCACAAACTAATGGTCTATTGATTACAAGCATTTATGGTAAGTGTGTCAAAGATTAAGGTCAATATGGTCATAGAGTGAGATTTAGTGCGTGCGCAACATACATAGACTAACACTCACAAGTGGTGCTTCTACCACTGACCATTCCAAGGTGATGTCCTATTGTGTATTTCGTTGGATTTGTTGCTAAACTGGTATCTAATCAACAGCTGTAGAACGCTCTGATCTATAGTTGTCAAATTAATAGTGGTAAGCACACGACACTTTTTTAAGTGGTCATTAGGTCAGATGCCTATGTCGTATTGGAAATGAAAAGTACGTTCCCAGTTACCTCCGATGGGCCACAATTGCGATCATATGTGCTTTACAAATATGCTGGTTACCTAAAACGGCTAGATCTTTATTCCTAGATAGTACAGTAAATAAAACATATAAAAAGATATTTTGGAAGCTTATAAAGCAATTAAGCAAAACAATAACAGACTTGGTTTCATTGAATCTGATATTGAGAGTTGATGAAATGTGAAACAACACCCACAAAGACCCCTCGGCACCGGTTTAAGCGGAATACTTATTGTAATATAATTACTGTAGCATTCTTATTGTTACAGATATATGCTGTTACCGTTTATTTGAGTGCAGGCCTTGCAAACTTTATTAAGTTTTTATCTCATTTGACACACAATTGATGGAGTGTGAGTACAGTCTTCTGTCTCGTTGAAATTGGTAGAAAATCTTATAATATCCCTGTTAGAAAATTGATCTTAGCTGTTCTGAAAAAAAAAATATCAAAAATTCCTTGACTTCATTTTATGACTTAAACCGAATCGGACATCTTTAACAATTACAGAGGCTTGAAACTTGATGTATAAAAAAGGCACAAAATTTTGGCGATTATTTTTTACATGAAAACGTTTCAGAATTATTAATGCGATGGTAGTACACAGGTGACTTGAATGTTTTATGCTATTGCGTGCGTAATTAAAAACAAATACGTAGGCATTGAATAACTACTAGTAACACGTATTATAATATCTATGTCACATCTTTGTACTGTTACACTTACTATTTATAACGTGCGTACATCTGAGCCATTACGTGCGCAAGTAAAAGATAAATACGTTATCATATCTTTTTTCAATTTCATATGACTTAAAAATGATTAATTGTATTTTTAGTTGACAGAAGCGAGAAATAATCTGTTTCACTCATCAGATAATCATGTTGACGAGAAAGATATGAAGGATTATTTCCAGTACATGGATGAGCTCCTAAAGAACGTAACAGAAGACAAGGATGTTGATCAGGGAACCAGAGACAGAGTTGCTAAATGCAATGAAAAGATAGAGAAGGTATTAAAACAGGAACATTTACGAGTGTATCTAATTTAAAAAAAAAAACTTCTCTCAACTTTTGCTAGATACTTTGATATCATGAACTGTAGCTCTGAATTTTGAATGGTCTATGCAAATTTTTATAAGATTGTCCGATGGTGTGTCATTATGGCTAGAAAGCACACCACAGACGTATATTATTCTCCTGATACGTTACAAATATTAACATTGCCACGAGTTGTACATGTTTGGTACCTTTGTACTCTGCAATTAATAACTTCGCTTACTTATATGGTGATGTTTTGACTACTAACGAGTAAAATATAGAGAAACTATTTTTAAATCCTATTCATGGATGTACTGGGAGTTTCTTTCGCCTTCGTGCAGACAACACAGTGTGAATTATTGAGTAGTGATACCTCGCATATTATCTCATCATTATGCTCAGCTAGAAAATATATGTTGTTAATTTAAACTGCTTCTTCTAATAAATTGTTTATAGGGAAAGTGTGATATTGTCTGGCCATATATTATTTCCCCTTTTCAACGATACTGACCTTTCCAACGCGGCTTTCCTACTTCCACTTTGCATTTTGCCCCTTCCGTTCCATATGTAATGGCTGATGTTTTGTTGCTCAGCCATTTTTGTATCTATTACTTGTTTCATAACCATATTGTATGCTTCATTGTGGAGTTTTGTCAGTCCGACACAATTTCGATAGGATGCTTCGTCTGATGTCCTCAATGCTTCAAGTCATTCTAATTTTGCTTTTCTTTTAGAACATAAGGAATGAGTCTCAGGTGATCACGTTTCTGCTGAAACACACTTTATTATGTATTTCATACCAAGAAGACAATTATACGCTGCCGTACTTCTTTCGAATTTAAGATTGCAAGTTTGATGATAATAATGTTGGATTTCTCTGTTATTTTGAGGCAGAGATATCACCTTGAAAGTTATTTGTCTTCCACCGTTTTGATATTTATTCAGCACAAAGTCAAGATCAAAGTCCGTTTTTTTTACAGTAATAACTTTTACAAGCTTTTTGTTCTAATACAAAATAGTGTTATTGATATTTTACAGCTGAAACACAGCGAAATGACGATGGCTCTATTTGATGATGCTCTCAAACTCAAACGCAAAGCCATTTTTGATGACTTTGAAAAGAGTTTGTCAGAGAACGACCCAGATGCTTTGAAAGAGTTATTGGAATTAGCAGTAAAAACAGTAGCAGAAATTCAGGAGTTAAAAAAGTATGCTGATGAAGTGAAAAATATAGATTCATACAAAAAGGAAATTGACGAACTTAGGTTAGAAATTTCAAAAGGTGATGCTTATTGTTCGGTACTAATAATCATTCTTACAATTATTGTGGCCTCTTTATTCAGAATTTATTTTTCATAAAAAAAAAACGAAGCTTATACTAAATTTGGTTTAATCGTACCTTATTTCGTTTTGAACATACATACAAACATACATACATAAAATCTCGAATTTCAAATTTGATTTTAGCTATCACATTTGTTTCCAGTCTATGTTTTCATAGAATTTCTTACAGATTTGACAAACCCTTTAAGTGACATGTAGGAATGGTACAAAGTAGTCCTGTCATTCGTTTCAGTATTGTTACTACTTCTAGTCCTTTGAGATCATGGAATGTTAATGTGTAATAATTAAGATTTCTCTGGGATGTTTCACATTCCATTTATCCAATCAAACTGGAAGTCTATATGTTCTATGTTTCAAAAAGATATTCTAACTTCATTATAGTTGCATTAATTGCATACAATATATCTAAAAAAGATTGTCGAAGAATTTAGTCTTGTTTAATCGACATAAACAACATATTTTGGAACGTTTCAAGGTAGATTTCACCCTTTCGTACCACAATACTACCTTAGTTATGAGAAGTTATCTGCCTGCAGTATTTAATTAAAACACCACAGCCATGCTGCTATGATTTCTCAAATTGCTTAGTTTCGTTTTCTCATATTTCTAGAGTTTTTTTCGTGAATTTTATACAGAACAGGGTCGCTATATCTTTTTTTAAGTCTGAAATAACAGAGGTTGCGATTTCATAACTGAAAGGGTACGTGTAGGATTTCAAAAAAGACAACGATCCAATAGGAGCAGCACAGCCTCTCCAAAATAAAACTGTCCAGTAGTGTATATTCGAGACATCTTCACAAAAATACGCAGACGAAATGAAATAGACAGTGACAACTAGGACAAAATAAACATCCAGTAAAGACAGTTGTAGAATGGTCAGTGGCTAAAGACCACGGGGCGGTGAGTTGGGGGCTCCAAGCGGTAAATGGCACGTAAAATATCACAGCATCACTGTAAATACATAGCATGTTTTAAAATTACAAGACGATGTAAATAAAACACAACAGACACTAATGGCACATAATGTCAAACACAAAAAGGGGCGTGTAGAAATATATAACCATTATTCTAAAAAGCCTCTGACTAGTCCAAACACTCGGAACTATTTTCCAGAATTAAGCCGTACACGTTCAATATGTATTCGTTAAAGTTAACTTGCACAGAAGTACTGGAAATATCACAATTATCCCCAGAGTATTTTCTTGATATGATCTGTCACTTTTGTTGTTTAATAACAGAAATTTTCACAACTATTTTAAAGTATTTTCTTGATATGATCCGTCACTTTTGTAGATTTAAGTTCAAAAAATGTCACAATTATTTTTTGCTATGTCTTAAAAAGTTGTATTTTTGAATGTTTAACTCACAGTCTCTCAAAATCCACTGGTCACATTTTAACCTTTAGCCTACATGTGACAACTGATCCTGACTTTGCCACCAGTGCAGACCACGATCAGACTGCACATCCGTAAAGGCTGATCATGGTCTGCACTGTTCGCTATTCAGACAGTAAATTTTCAGTGAAACCCCTTCGAATAATAAATGGTATTGCCCAAACTGAATGATAGACTATGCCGTTTTAGAAATTTAGCAGGGTAAAGGTTAATCATCTGTATATTGGCGGCCATCTCGTAATCACGGTAATGTGTGTATTTTTCATAACTCTCATAATTTAAATGTCTCTAAAATATACATTATGTACTTTTTATATAACGTAGTGAGAGTCCAAATTGTACGAAAGTTTCATTCGGCGAATTTATATATGCTTAAAGGGAGATAAATCTCTTGTTATTTTACAAATTGAGTATAATATGCTATTTCCCTCTGGCATTGTCTTGACATAAAAAGGAAAACAGCAAGCAATATTGAATAAAGCGATAAAATGGTTCTTGTAATCGTACATTACAAAATTATTCAATAAACAGTGAGTTTCACATGATTACATATTGTGATAACGAAAGGGCAATTTCATTTTTGTTTCTCCAAAAAAATTTATGAGGACTCTTTGTTTTGTCTGCGTCGTGTATATCTCAAAAAGCGTTTAACCCGGATTAATCCAACCTCACAGGTTTGTCATTTAGCATGTGAAGTTGCGCAAGTGTGTTATAATTGGGATTTCACTTAGCAAGACCCTGGCCCTTGACTTGGGCAAAAGCATGTATAAAATGGCATAGAAATCAATGTCGCTTATATTTTAAAACGTATCTGACAAAAGGTCATGATATAGAAAGGAATATTATTCAGCATGCGAAAGTTGGAATGTCCGTCTGACCAATCAGACCAGACTTACCACCCTTAAAGGGAATTCCTATAGTTTTTTATGCGCATCTTTCTGCGCAGCCGACACTTTCTATGGAAAACTGAACTGAAGTCAATATTTGTTGAAACATGTTACAGACAATCTTAAATATGAGGAATTTTGAATGAAATAACATTTTTGACAAGTTATATCAGTAATCAAATGTTGATACTGGTTTATGTTGTATTGACAAGTATCATGCCTGACAGGTATCTTGCTATTTTTGTGGTTGTGTTTTCACATCGCATTTTAGTACAAGGACAGTGTTGTTCATATAATGTAAGACAATTGACTTAGTACTGATAAGACAATATCACCTTTCAGATTATTTAGTATTCAATTATAGAAAGAATTAAGAATTTTTAAAACTTTTTTTTAACTTTTAGCAGACATACATGTAATCAGTTTGGCCAGGTTCGCGCCATTTCCGTCCGAACAGGTGTTGTATTCTAGCGGTCTTAACATAAAATTTAGCCTGGTGACCCATACATTTTTAGCCATTTTTATGCTCACAATATAATTATCTATACACAAGAAGAAAAAGAAAAAATTCTATGAAAGAGTTTTTTCAAAATTAAAAAAAAATATTCTTCACTATGGGTATTTTTCATTGAAAAAGTTCACAAAAGTAAATATGAAACAATATTTTTTTTTCATTTGTACCCATTATCGTAAGGATAGAGTATTACAAATATGACTATGATATCGAATAAGTATATAATAAAATCTGTAAAAAGAAAAAACCGTATTGTGCTGCCTGGATGTATATTTTGGTTAGTATTTATAAAAAAGCAGAAAATTATGAAAATGTTCAAAAATCGCTGGCAGTTTCAGCAACAGTGGGTGTGTTCAAAACAATTTTTCACAAAAACAAGCCTGGTGACCTATTGTTTTTATTTGTTCATTGTTTTCAGCACAAATTTTCTTATCATATATGTGAATTTAAAAAAATTCTATGAAAGGAAAAAAACTATAGGAATTCTCTTTAATTTAGTCAGTAATATGCATAAAATGCATACAGGTTTATATTGCCTGAATCTCAAAAAGTACTTGCCTTAAAGTAAAAAAAAAAAAAACATTATAGGATTGTTATACAGCGTGTGACGTTTTGCGCCCGGTGTTCAACATAAGATGTTGGAAATATTCTAAAAATATTTCTACTAGAGTCAAGAAACTATGTAAAGAGACAGGAATTGGAGACACCTGTGTACAAACACACATCTTGTTTTTTTTTATAATTTGCAAAAAGTGAGAGAAATATCGTGATACATGTACATTCACATTGTGCCTTCTTTCTGTATTATATCAGCTGCTAGTGTAGTACATAAAATGCTTTATCATTTTTTTTAATTACGTTTGAATTGAAGGCATAGATTATAGAAAATACCGAGAAGTACCATTAGAGTATTATATAGATATATTTGTTTGCGCTACGAAACTATTGTATATTTTATGATGTACCTTTGCTCAATGGTGATAATCAGAGGAAAATTCGATGATCAGAGGTCAGTTCGTGGAAGAATGATTTGAATCACCTTTTTGTTACCGCTTTGGGTTCAAAAAGTTTCAAGAGACATAAAATTCTTCCATGTAAATAAGCGATCCAGCTGACGTACGGAATCTCGTTGGTTCCGCTCAGTCAGTTGTCTTTCTCCATCTGTAGAAACGTGCAGAGGGGCTCCTAGGGACATTTTTTACCATTTACAACTGCAAAATTGCCAAATTTCTTCATAAAAATATTATATAATGCAATTCTTCATTTAGAAGTGTCCGTAAGAAAAACTAGTTTATTTGACTGCAAGATCGAACTTAAAACACGGTGGCATAGCATATACATACATACATGTATTTAAAAAACGATAATTTATATAAGCAAAGTGCCATCGGTAAAGTAAAGCTTCTTTTCCTCACAAGACTTTTACCAGATTTTTTCACAATCCATATATTATCAAAATAAAACATCTATCAATTCTCGGGTGTTTGAATTTTCAAGTAGTGTTTTTACATATGCGCGAGTTGAATACAGGGGCATTCGAGCAAGAAAATGCAAATCGTCCTCTAGAATATTACATAGCCTATATTTCCGTGCATACTTCCATTCAGAAAATAATGTTACAGCCCCCCCCACCCCCGCGACCCTTTGACATTCGTCCCATCCATTAATCTAATAAACGTATTATTCTTTTTAGGTACAGTGTGTTCTTTTTCTTAGTGTGTGTGTATGTGCGTGCGTGCGTGCGTGCGTGTGTGCGTATGTGTGTGTTTCATTTGTTTATTTCTCTTAAAATATGTAATATATTTAGTTTATGCAATAAGTATAATAGATTTACTTTGAGTTGTAAGTATGTCATGCTATAGTTTTTACAGGAAAGAGATTACAAAAGTATTTTGAATTTCCGTCCAGTTTTGAAGTTGTAATTAAAATTATATGCAATAAATAAACTAAAAAAAAAAATAAAAATGGTATGTGTTTTAAAAAGTTACAAATTTACTTATAAAAAACAGATTTGCTACCCAATCATTTTTTACACTAAACAAACAATAACACCATATGAGCCGTGCCATGGGAAAACCAACATAGTGGGTGTGCGACCAGCATGGATCCAGACCAGCCTGCGCATCCGCGCAGTCTGGTCAGGCTCCATGCTGTTCGCTTTTAAAGCCTATTGGAATTGGAGAAACTGTTAGCGAACAGCATAAATCCTGACCAGACTGCGCGGATGCGCAGACTGGTCTGGATCCATGCTGGTGGCACACCCACTATGTTGGTTTTCCCATGGCACGGCTCATATTACAATAAAAAGGCTCTGCCGAGTCATTACACAAGAATATATCTCAAAAATAAACACTATTCTGTACCCTTAAAATTATGTCTAGCTGTATGAAAGAAAATATAATTCAGTTTTATTATATTTATACGGTGGCACACAGGTGAAATAAATGATATGATATTAATGCATGCGCACGTAAGAACTAATACGCGCGCACGTATTTAATAGTATGAAAACATCTGCGCACGTACTCTTATAAAAAAAACGAAAGAAAAAAAATACATCTGCGTACGTATCAAGCAATACGTGTGCACACGTAATAAGTTCTACATACGCAGATGTGTTTTTTTTTATGCCAAAACGTGCGCAGATATTTTTAAACTAATATGTGCTCATGTATTATTAGTTACACTGCTTGTTGGTGACAGGATACGGGATATACGCTGTCGAGGAAATCCATATCAGGCGAGAGCGTAGCTCGAGCCTGATATGGATTTTCGAGACAGGGTATATCCCGTATCCTGTCACCAACAAGCAGTGTAACGATTTTATCTTGCCGACTACCTTTTACATTCTCTCTGTACTGATTGACACAGATTTTATATTATGATAAAGCTACTTACAGTGCAGACTGGAATCCTGAAATCTTCCCTGGTTTTCATGCTTTGATTATAGTTGATTAACACCAGCCATAAAATGAAAAATGAACTGTATTTTGACAGAATCACAAAAAACAGAAGCTCATTTATACAGGTTATGAACTGGTTTTGAAAAACTTTTACGTTCCATCCTTTCGAAAATCATCAGATAATTTAGACGATGTCAGAAATGTCTTTTAAAACTTCCGCTTTAGTCCCGTTTCCTGTTAATTCCTTTATCTTGCAGGTAGATTAAATGATTCTGCAACAAACTGCTGTCTTACAAACATGACAAATGCGTTAATTCCTTTGCTTTTCGTTGATTTCACTAAAACAACATCAACTTGTCAACGGTCAAGGTCAATCGCACAATAACAGAATGACGTCATATGGCTATAAACACGCACAGCGGGTTGATAACTGTGGTAACAGAACACTAAAATTTTGTAGCAAGAGACATTTTCTACCAGAAATGTCATAATCAGACACGATAATACTACAAAGGCGAAGCGGCGGCCATTTTGTTTTCAATTATTCATATCTGTAATGTACTAGCAGGATATGGAATATATCCTGTCTCCACGTGACGTCTGTTGACCAATAGAAATGCAAGAAACTTGTAGGAGGCTAGATAAAAGCTAATACGTGCGCATGCAATAAATTATATTTGCACAGGTCTTTGTGTACTAATACGTGCGCACAATAGGTTATAAGTGTGCGGATTCTTTTAAACTAATACATACGTAATGATTAATACGTGCGCACGAAATAAGTAATATGTGCTATTACGTGAGAACATATTACTTAATACGTGCGCAGTTGTTTTTAAATTAGTATGTGCGCATGTCCCCTACAGTGCATATATGAGAAGACACGTTTTCACAAAAAAACAAATCTACCTTACTTGGTGTAAGTCTATCTAAATTCGCGATTTTTTCATCCATTTCTGTGCAAAATTTCAAGCTCAATGATTAAACTTAACACCATTACATTATTGGGTGTACATATCTGATTGTTGCAAATGTGCGTGCCACTTTTCACAGGAAAATCACAAATCGTCAAAAAAACAGTTGTCAATGTTTTTATTTTTTTGACATATCGATTTGTTGTCATGTAAACATAATGCGATTACTGAAATTGCTAAAACTGGAAAATTGCAACGTTTGAGATGACAAATGCTACAACAGCTGCAACACATATGGAAAAACACATTTCCGTCTTCGTCCCTAATATCTGACCAGAGTCACAAGGTGGTATTCCACAAACTCCCCATGGTGTGTCAGGATCTGTCGTTAAGCACCAAGGCTGAACTGAAACTACAACAAAACAAAAATAAGATAGAAAAAAATCTAGACCTGTTAATGGTAGAATCGTCATTTTTAAACAATTTCATTTCATTCACTTAAAGGACATTAATGGTAAAAGCTCTATTCAGTTATTTAAATATATCCAATATGATTTTTCACTGAACTAGCTCATTTATAGATACTGTTTTTTAATTTAAACGTATCTAGTAACCTCATCAAAAGAATTTAACTGGACTAAATTTAATTAAATGAGCTTTTAGAGCTAGGCTCACAGACTAAAAGTTTCGGTTTTTGGTTGCGGGTTTACCCCGCTACCAAAGTTACAAGTGTAATTCTGACAATCATATAGCATCTTTATTTTATTCCAAATCACTTCCAAAGGATGTTCATGCGCTACACAAAATAGTCCCATTCAAGAACATTGCGGATGAATTATCAATGATCAAGCAGTTCTGATTCAACTTGTATCCATTCACACTGACCATTTAAATTATATAAGATCAATCAATGATAATGTTTTTCAACCCATGGTTACATCACAAGCTAGGTCAGGCAGAGATCATCTTAGATATGAGGCACATTTGTATTTGTTTCTCATTCTGTATATTTATAGATTGGCATTTAAACAGAAAATAAATCTACCAAAACCCGCAACCACCAGACATCTCAAGGCTTTGATTAGTAATAGTACACATCTATATTGTGCTTATAAATTTGGATTTATAATAGATCTTTACAGTCGCAACTGAATGTCTTAACTCGTGAAATTTATAGTTTGTATATATGAAGAGCCGCAATTGAATATCTCAGCTATAGTGACAACCATTTCCTTGAACCCTTCGAGTATTTTTTGTGAGAATACATATTCATACTACATTTGCCTGTTTTTTAGTATTTTAATCCAAACACACAGTACTGTTAATATACAAAAACGTGTTTAGGGTTTATTTTAAACTATCGTAGATCATAATTTGTAGGTGTTGGTCATATTCTAGAGTACGAAACATGTGTTTAGTATATCCTTAAATAGTTAATAGCCATATTAGTAAGTGTTCTGTGTCGTCTTGCTCCTTTATTTTGCAACTGTGAAAAACGAAATTTAGAAATCCTGTTTTCATCGGATTTTTACCTGCAAAATATGAATTACATTTTCTTGAAAAAAATATGTAAAAATTTGGTAAAAAATACATATATTTTGTTTTTATTACCACTTTTACCTTGATTCAGTTGTATCAGCACAGGAGTCCGGCAGAAATTTTGTGCCTCAGAGACACTGTCGTCCATAGGGAAACTCTGCGACGTATTATATATGTGCGCATGAGGGAATTGTGTGTCCCATCTTTGACACGTGCGACCAGAAAGTGTGCGGCTCCATGTACCACTGTACAGCTTAGATTCTGTGTAACAGTCTGTTTAAATAATAATGAATTGTATTTTTTTTTGACAAATTAATTACTAATGCTAAGGCAGTTTGCACTTTTTCTCGTTTATTCTTTACTTATATCTTGCATATAGCTGCAAGAAAACTTTTAGGAACAATTGTGAGATTTCAACGGCATTTTCAAATCAAGTGAATGAATAATTTTAAAACGAGACTGCTGAGGATACATTTAAGGTCATATTTGAATTCACATCATTAAGAAAAAAAGTTTTTTTCCATATAAGCTGAAAAATCGCAATAAAATAACTAATGTATTATCATTAATTTTTCTTAACGTTCTCATTTCGTTTCTCACCCTTGACAGAATACAATCTTTTTTTTGAAAACATTTTTTTTAAATGGTGACAACTGCAAAAGCTACGTACTGGCGTTTGCATTTTACCTTTTCTCTGACAGCACGTGCATCCCTCACAACCAGGAATAGCTGTCTCAGACTGGTTAACAATGAATCGGTTATTTTTTGATTCGCAAATGTCTTTACTTCTATCGTTTTGTGGGCGTTCTTCTGTCTCGTTAGACTTATCAAAACAATCATAATCCTCGGCTTGAAACACAAAATATAGTAAATCTTTCTCTATTTTTATATAAAATTTCCACTGCAGAGTTTAAATAACTTCCATGAAACAAGAACAATAAAATGAAAACTAGAAATTGCATTTCGTATGAATGCAATACGCTTTACAGAATTCTGAGTTACTTAAAAGTCTGGTTTGGGTTTTGAAATATCATTAATGCAAAAATATAGACATTATGAAACAGAAACTGGTCTAGGGTAAACTTTTTCTTTAAAAAAATCCTCTTTTCACATAAATGTACTGTTTATATGTAATAGACAAATAAAAAAAAAACAGATGACAAAAATCTGGTCACATTATCGTTTACATTATATATGAAACTGTGTCATAGATTTTTTTTTCATTTGTATAATTATGTAAAGTATAATTGTGTGAAAAGGGTTGAAAAGCAAACAAAAAAACGAAACAATAAAATCCAATAAAAAACAACAACAAAAACAACTGCTACACCACTGCCTGTGGTTTTAAGGAGCATGTTCTTGGCACATGGCCAATTTTATTGAATACTATTCCTTTGATTGCTCTTTATGGAGATCAAAACATCCTAATAAAGTTTCAAAAATATATGATATAGTTCGGCGTGTTGCAAAACTTTAGTTTGATTAGTCATAAACTAAAATGCTAAAAGTAAACATGAGTATGATTTTGGTAACACAAAAAGAAACTGAATTCTGAAAAACATCTTTATAACCTTTGAACATATTATTTCTTGAATATTTCCAATACACTCGTGTAAGCATTACGTTGAATGTGATAAGGCGTATAGAGTAATTCTTTCTTTGTTACGTCAAAGAGCAATGCTGACGAATTTGTTTTTTGTCAACGTA
>NW_026463006.1:0-73749 GCF_021730395.1 Mercenaria mercenaria | reverse complement strand
CCATGCGAATGGCTAATTTTAAACATTTTTTTTTTATTTTGGTCCGTTCTTTTCAACTTAAGATAACTGCATCAATCTCTAATATTTCTTTACCTATCTGGTTAACGAAAGAGCAAATTTTACGAATGTCCTCCATTAGTGCTTCTGTGGGGCTCGGGTTGACCTTACAGTCGAAAACAAACACCACACATTGAAATTTGTCACTCTCCTTTGTTAATTTGATAAAATAGTCATCAATTTCTTCTACTGCAACATTACACTTAAACTGGAATAAAGAAATTCCTTAAAGACTTGCAAACACTTAAATGCTATTAGTTTGTGTCGAGGTAAGACAGATCCAAACAAATAACAGATTCAATATTGTTACACACGTTCATCTGCTGGTCATGACTAACATCCTTATCAAATTTCATGATCGTTGGCCCAAGCATTCTCGAGTTTTCATCCGCAAACCGTTTAACTGCTCCGGGTCACTGTGACCTTAACCTTCATGATCTATAAAGTCAATAAGGGCCATCTGCTGGTTATACCCAAATTCAATTTGCATGTTCCTAGGCCCAAGCGTTCTTGAGTTGATGATATCTTGAAACTGATTGGCCGACATACCGACATACAGACCGACGGATATACAGACAGACTGACCAAAATCTGCAAAATTATATACACCCCCTTCTTCGACGGGGGCATAATAACTATATTCGCATACAAGTTGCAAGCAAAGCCGTATATGGATGAGGCATTTTAGAGTTATTAAGTCGCCGGTAGTGGGCATTATTTTTTTTTTGAAAACTCAGTACGTGAAATATGAAATATGAGTTATTCAAATCATTTCATAGTTTATCCAAATATCTTTAATCACGAGATACCTGACAATGCGTTTAATTCTGTACCATTAAAAGTCAATACAAAGTAGAAACCGGATAGGGTTTTGTAAGAGGGGTAACGGGGTAAATACTAATTAGAAATTCAATGACTTTACGGTAGAGTGTTTAGATTTTACTCTTTGTGATTTTAATGGCTTAAAAGTTTTATTTTGGAGATGTTGTTATAAAGTTTACATGTTCAAAGCAAATTTTGATAACGTCATTCAGTCTGCTTGTTCAGGTAAATCGCTTGCATAAACGAGTACTTTTTTCACTATTAAGATAAGCGAGTTCAGCTCACGGACTACGGTAACTTTCAATATTAGTTATCTCTTTCACACAAAAGTGCTTAACTCTACTGTCTCAGCTCAATGGCTGGGTTGACCGGTTACCGGTTTTAATTGTCATACAGAATGAGATTGGAAAATTAGTGTGACTTATTGCCAGGGTCAAGACTTACAGATTAATCATGTTAACGTACACGACTGATTTGCGGAATTCGAAACTCAAAAAAGGACGACAGATCGGAACTTGTTAGAATCATAATCGTTCAAGAATGTAAATTACGTATGGAGAATAATAGATATGAATACCTCATACTCTTCATAATATTCTCAACAAAAATCCGACTATATGCATTTGAAATCCCTCTTACATCAGCAGAAACGTAGTTTTGTAATCGTCCTCCTTTTCCTTCTAGTTTGCGGTACTGTTTAAAAGCAGGATAATAGCTATTAAACAAATCATCATTAAGTGGAGCATATCAGCTTTAACTGATTACTAGATTTCTTTCGTTACTTAACTATAGTATTACGAATGACATTTTATACAATCATTGTAAATAAAATAAGTGAGAATAAATAACACATAGTTTTTAAATACGTTTGATAACAGAAGTGTGTTAAGATTGAAAGTATCAACAATTTCGTGCTATCAGTGTATGCTAGTACACGATGATATAATGTCTGTATTTCTTCTAAACATATAAGAGCAAAATTTACAAGAGTCTCAGAGGACTCGGCCATGAAGTTTTAGTTTTAGCGTACATATTGTGGAAAAAGTGTGGCTAGGTTTTACTTCTGCCCTAAGTTTGTTTTTGAATGCACAGAGCAAACTTTAAAACAATCTCACAGGACTATGCCAGTGTTCGAGCTAAATTTCTGTCCGATTAAACCCATTTACTTGAGGCTCCCTGAAAAAAATGTTCTCGACAGTTTCATTTTGTGTTTTATAAGTGTTTCTGTGATCAAAATTATTGGTATAATGAATTATCCGCAAACGTTTTGTACATTGGTACACTTGAAACCTTTCTCTGTTTGAGCTTGAGGAAATCTCATAAATTATATAAAATTTAAAAAGAATGGCATGGTAAAAGTTGTTTAAAAATTGCAGTTTTGATAAATTCAATGTGGAAAGTCACAAATGTAATATATCCTTTTTAGCTTTTCTTGTCGAAACATAAAAAATTCTTCTGTCTTTAACTATATAAACAAGTCAATTTGACCAACGTCTCTTATACTATACACTCCCGCGACGTCAAATATGTGAAAAATGCATTTTTTTAAACATTACTACTAAGGGTCCACTACCTTAAGTCCAAAATTATTATGATTTTGTTCTTGTTTTAAATCACTGTCCTTTTTATGACATATATAATAGAAACAAGAGGGCCAAGATGGCCCTAGGTCGCTCACCTGAAAACACACCATAACAGTGTAAACATGTTTGACCTAGTGATTTTATGGAAAAAAATATTCTGACCAATTATCATTAAAATTGGAGCAACAATCTTGAGTATAAATACGAATTGTCTTTGATTTGACCTAGTGACCTAGTTTTTGACCCCAGATGACCCTTATTCGAAACTGACCTTGATTTCTTCAAGGCTATCATTCTGACCAAATTTCATGAAGATCAATTGAAAACTACAACCTCTATCGCATACACAAGGATTTTCTTCTATTTGACCTAGTTTTTGACCCCAGACTACCTATATTTGACCTTGACCTAAATTTCATCAAGGCAACCATTCTGACCAGATTTTATGAAAATCCAGTGTAAAATGCAGCCCCTATTGCATGCACAAGGTTTTTCCTTGATTTGACCTAGTGACCTAGTTTTTAAACCCAGATGACCCATATTCGAACCTGACCTAGATTTCATCAAGGCTATCATTCTGACAAAATTTCATAAAGATCAGTTGAAAAAAATAGCTTCTATTGTATACACAAGGTTTTCCTTTGATTTAACCTAGTGACTTACTTTTTAACCCAGATGACCCATATTCGAACTTGACCTAGATTTCATCAAGGCAATCATTCTGACCAAATTTTATGAGGATCAATTGAAAAATACAGCCTCTATTGATTACACAAGGGTTTTCTTTGATTTGTCCTAGTGACCTCTTTTTGACCCAAGATGACCCATAATCAAACTGAAGGTGGATTTTAAAAAAGCAATCATTCTGATCAAATTTCATAAAGATCAATTGAAAAATATAGCCTCTATTGCATACACAAGTTTTTTCTTGGATTTGACCTAGTGACCTACTTTTTGACCCAAGATGACCCATATTCAAATTTGGCCTAGATTTCATCAAGACAATCATTCTGACTTAATTTCAGGAAGATCAATTGAAAAATATAGCCCCAATCGCATACACAAAGTTTTTCTTTGATTTGACATTGTGACCTAATTTTTAATCCAAGATAACCCATATTCACTACTGAACTAGATTTCAGCAATGCAATCATTCTGAAGATCAATTGAAAAATACAGCCTCTATCGCATACACAAGCTAAATGATGACAGACGACAGACGACGGACGCCGGACATCAAACGATCAGAAAAACTAACCTGAGCATTGCTCAGATGAGCTAAAAAGTGGAAACTCGCCAGGTCGCTCAACACGATAAAAACAAAAAATGTTAAAATGTTGATAGAGCCTGTTCATGCACGGTAGTGGAAATGCATGCTACTGTCCACCGTCTAAGAGTACGTGAATCAGTTCAATATCTATGTTTGTTAAATCCTAGTATTCAGAGATTTTATACATACCACACAAAATTACTCTACATACCTACTATACTTTGTATTTACTAGTGACTATTAAATGCTAATGTGAGTTAATGAAAGAATGAAAAATGATGTTTTATCTTACTCTTAAGTTAGCAGTGCATTCGTATAACAAACTAAGTCAGGTATATGACAGCTGGAATGCTAGAATATATATTGGAAATGGGAGTAGTGAACCAACCAAAACATAAGGCATAGATTGTCAACTGGGGTTTTTGACCAAATTACAAAAATTAAGCAATAGGTAAAATCTTTACAAATATGGGGGACACATTCAACATATAGTAGATGAGCCATGGGGTTGATTGGTACAATCTGACGGGATTAATTCTCATAGTGATATTTGGAAAGGCAAACAACCCTGAAGTAAGATGATATGTGATAGCATTGTATCGACGGTAGCGTTCGGTGTGATATCATCGCGTTATATGCCTACACTTAGATACAAGTTCAGGTGAGCTAAAATATATCGAATGTAGAACATACGATTATGGAACATATACTATTCAGTTTGAGTAGTTTATGTATTTGTAACAAGTATTTAAGAACAAACAAATAAAATATTTCCTTAATTTTCGACCTTTTGGGGTTTTCTGTTAATTAAAATAATGATTATAAAGAACATCTTAAAAGTTAATAGCATGGACAACTATTAAGCATAATTACAATTCATAATAAGATTTTCTGCAGGTAGTTAGACCTTGAGGTATAATTTCCCCCTGCGATCCCTAAGAAATATTCAACATTATGACTTTCGGAAAGTACACATTGAATGCTTTTATTCCTACATGAATGCCGTCTGAACGTTAGGGCTTTTGTAATTTACGGGACATATAATATGTTTCCTAAAAACATTTAAGACGATGAAATAGTGTTACAGAATGATTAAGAAAAAGAGGTTTTTGTAGTTTATTAACAATCTTATTTAACCATGAATTGAATGTGCTTTAAAACAAGATTTCTTTCACGTACCCATTAACATTTAGATTAGTGTAATTTACGTAACAGTGATTTTATTACCAACATTATAGATATTTTACTCGTACTAATAACCCAATGACGAGGATGTATATGATTCTTCAATATAATTGAAAGTACGGACTGAATAGTGTTTCTTGTAACTATTTTTTCTGCGGTGGTAGGAACTCAATGATGTAATCTTCGTATAAGTTTGTATGTTACCAAAATGTTACAAAACTGAAATTTCTAAAGTGAAGAAAATGCCCTACACAGATCGGGAAAAAACTATAACATTTTATAATAACTATACATAATGTGTGATGTTGAACTAGGTATTAACTAGAATGCAGTTTTCTTTTCTTTTCAAGGGTTGTGCAAATTTTACGTGACAATAATATGTATTACCAAAATCAGTACAAATCTATTATAACTATTCAAGAACATAATGATACATGTATATATTGCAATACATTTTAGAAATAGGTTTTAAACATGTACATACTCATTGGAACACTATAGCTTCAAGGGGACAGAATCATTCTTAGTTTAAATGTTAGAAATTTTCTGACGCTTACTTATTAACAGATAACACATATATTCAACAATAATTATTTGATCTTCAACCGATGTTTATGTAAACAAGTAAAGGAACTTGCTGACAATCTAAGCCTTGAAAATCTGTTGAAAGCAAACAGCGTTGAAAGAGTACTTTCAAAAGAACCAACACTTCAAATGTGTCAGAGAGAGACATCGCAGAAAAGGGCACACTTCTGTATATACCTTAATG
This sequence comes from Mercenaria mercenaria, assembly GCF_021730395.1. NCBI lineage: Eukaryota > Metazoa > Mollusca > Bivalvia > Venerida > Veneridae > Mercenaria > Mercenaria mercenaria. Next base: position 68,063 of record NW_026463006.1, on the reverse strand, counting down.
ATATCATTCGTGATATACTGGCATTAATACAGGCCACAAATGTCAACGACATGGATGTGCATATAGGAGTCTGGCACAAGTTGCGCCCATTATTATTTGCGACCAATCATCTGAACGATGAAATGTATCTACCTGTTTAACCGTTAGTTTATACTAATTTTTTTTAGCTCGATTGTGTTATTGGTATCACTCTCGAGTCCGCTTCCTGGAAAACCAGTACTGGTGCCATTAGAAAAAGTCATGGTTGTGACCCCATTGGGGCCCGAACCCACGACTCCTGGATTGAGCCGACACCTCATCCACTAGACCACCGCTCCCCTATCTGTTCCTAATGATGTATCTTGAAGTAACCCACCCTTGTGCAGAAAAGCTTTTGAGGGGTCATGGCTCCAGTGTGTCTAGATCAGCCGTACTAGCATCACAGAATGCTGTAAAACTTACTAAGAAAAGACTATCAACCTTCATGCCAAGAAAAAGGAAAGTATCGTAAGTTTCAACAGAAAATATTCTTTATACTACAGGTTTGTTTTGACACAGCACATGCGAGCTAAATATGTTGAAGCTACACAACCGAAAGCAGACATGACTTCAGAAGACAAATCCACACACACAAAGAATGTGGATGTAAAATATTCATGTATCCATTCAAAGTAGCAATTGGCAATAACAGCCTTTACTTTAAAAATATCAAAGAAAGTGACCAGCTCGCAGAATAGAATAGCTCAGATAAGGGCTGAAAGAAATGTGTTTAGACTATTCGTGATATTAGTAGTCGAACACGCATGTTGTAGACATAGAATTTCCTGTGTCATTGGCAACATCATACGGAATGCCAACTAGACAGACAAGGCCAAACTATTATACTACGTTGAAGGAAGTATCGAACTGCAACAAGCCAATCTATGGTGGCATATTTCTGCATACAATAATTATAAAGTTTTCATGAAAATTTTATGAACTTTCGCGAAAGTAGGAGAAAGTTTTCGTGAAAATATTGTCTTGTTAAAGAGATGATGTGTCACAATAGTGCCCTGAACTGCATAAAGATTACCCAATATTCCCCTCTACGGAATGAAGTGTATTATATCAACCTCAATCCCCAACCATCATCCCTAAGAGTGTCTCAGACTTATAGATATTTGATTATAACATTCATATGGGTTAAAAAGTCAACGTATTTTTTAACTCCCTTTATTATTTCATTCCGTATCTGTTAATGTATGCAGTTTTGGCAATATCGTGTATTTTCCACTCAGAACAAGAGATTCTTTTCGTGAAAAGTTTTTAGATTTTCACGTAAACTGTACGAAATTTCGCGAAAACTATCTGCTTAAGTGAATGCAGAAATATGCTATCATACCATTCTATTGAAAATGTATCTCACATCATTGATGGCGATGCTTTGACAGTAGATTTCATTGCAGATACATACTTCCAAAACAATCTAGTCTGTCGAAAGAAAACGACGTGGAACTGCACCAACACTTCTGTTTTCTGGTAAAAGAAAATACCAAAATATCCGCAGAATTGGAAATATTTTATGAGCAATGATGATAACAAAACTTAATTATGTTCAGACAACTAAACAGTTGGGACGTCAACATATGTGCTCCGACGACGTTTTGGAGACGGAGAGTCATTTGTATTTGCAGTATAATGGTCACCCAAAATATCGGAACATCAACAAGGTTAGATACGAAATGTTTGTCAAGAAGAACGGCAACCAAGATGGCGCCCTTAATAGTTCTGACGGCATAGACATGACCCTGTTGCCACCATATCAATCTGGTCAACTATCAGTTACTTATTCATTTATTTATATTAACTTACATAATATTTAATATACAAATTTGCATAGCTAATGTAAAAATAGTAGGAAAACTTTATTATAATAGACTCAAATTTGATAAATCTCTAATGCTTTTTTTCTACATTAAATTAATACTTTTGTAGTTTTACTCTTATTCATATCAAATTAAACGACCTTAATCTTTTCTTAAAGGTGTATATTTGGCTACATGCCCATGAGAATAGCCTTTATCTTCCTGGTGTTGATAACAATTGCTGGGGCTATGATGACGAACAACAGTTAATGTAGAACTTGAGTGACAAAAAAGATTGTTCCTGATGAACTTGCTGACATATTGTGCCACACTGACATAACCAGTGAAACTGATGACGATTATAAGCTTACCAATATTGACGATTTCAAAGACAATGACTGAAAATAATAACGGCAGCATATTACAGATTACGGTAACATATTGTACGTACATTACACTTTTACCTTAAATTAATTGACATGACATTTGATATCTAACCGTAGAAAGATTTTATTGATTAGTTAAAATATTTCTTTTCTAAACAGGCTCTGTGTTTTAGTCTTTTAATATGAGCATCAAATCCCATATAGAATTGATATTTTGCATATGCCCCTTTGCTAAAGTTTAGGCATGATAAAACCTTACCTGTTACCATTAGATTGTTTTAGAGTTTGCAATATTTTGACCTTTTTGTGGGGTTTAAATGGTACAAATGTTTGCAAACGCGGCTTCAATTTTGCCTTTACTTAAAATGTGAGTGCTGTAATAACATACCACTAAACTTAATAAATAAGTGAGAGCTGATGACCGATGACAGTGCTCTAAATAAAGCAAGAAATACATTTAAAGAGCTACAATTGGATCAACCAGAGACGTCAACAAGAAAATCTGTACAAGAAGCTACATGAACGCGATTAGAAACGTAAAAAGCGATTAGAGACACTTAAGAACGTATAATAAGCGTGTAATTTAAGAACTCAAACAGGTTCATGAAATTTAAAAGATTGATTAATCTAAATGTGGATGTTTTTAAACCTCCAAAACTAAATGTCTGTTCTTTTTGTAATATATGCCGAATTTGAACGTACAGTGCAACCTCTGTAGAGCAACACCCTTTGGGAGAAACATATATTGACTGTTATGTAGAGGTTGTTGTTATGAGCGGTATATTTCAGGTTAGGGAAATTTTGATGATGTTGGTATAGATAGGTTTTTGCTTAAGAGAATGCCGCTTTGGAGAGGTTGCACTGCACATTTTGTATAATCAAACCACAATCATATGGACAGAAATCTGAAATCCAACGCTTGCATGAAACCTGTGCATTTGGAAAACAGGTCAATCCCGTAAGCCAGTTGTACACAAAGCTAAACTGTAGGGCAAATGTTTTAAACCAACTTAAAATGTAAATAAAGCAACAATTACAATGATGTTTTCGTCCGGAAAGAGCTTAAATCGGTTTCAAGTGCACAGTTTCTAATGTGTAAAATAAGTTATCCCCTCCAGGTGTATTATTATAATTTATTATAATTTACCAGATTTTTATAGCGCTCTTTTCATTTATAAAATAAACGTACAAAAGCACTGTACAAACTACATATCACAGAATGATATGATCACACAAAACAACACAAAAATATATATTTAAAAACTATATCAACATTAAAAGGTAGAAACCTATGATCAGTTTTGAATCTACATATTAATTTTACTAGATATTTTAGATCTGAACAATAAACAAGAGTAAATAACTTCTTCTGAACAGTCATACAACAATTTGTTTTCCAGTGCAAAGTTAGTTTTAATAGACCTTAAAGAAAAGGAGTGTTTTAATGATCTTTTGAAAGCATCCAAACTTTTAGCGTCTCTAATGGTAGCCTGAAGGGTATTCCATAACTTCGGTGCAGCTGATGAAACACTACGATCACCGTTCCTCACAATTTTGCATTTTTTGGAACAACTAGTTGTTTTGAGTTGTTCGTGAATCTCCAATTCCATGCTCTGTGATAGAGTTCTAGCAAGTCTTTAACATAGATCGGTGACTGGTCATGCAACGCTTTCTATGTGTGAACTAGAACCTTAAAGTCAACTCTCTGAGTAACTGGTATCCAATGCAGTTCTTTTATGACCGGTCTAATGCGATCAAAACGCGATATTCTCGTTAAGATTCGAGCTGCAGTGTTCTAAAGATTTTGAAGTCTATTCTGCAAGGACTTCGGAACACCACACAAGAGCGCATTGCAATAATCAAGGCGTGAAATCACGAGTGAATTTACTAGCGATTTTGTAGTCTCTCTATTTAGATATTTTCTAATGTGGCCTATTTGACGCAGCTGCACTCATCCTGATCTACAGACACAGTTAGTATGTTTTTCCATGCTTATTTTGGAGTCTAGAAAAGCACCAAGATTCCTTACATATTTAGATGGTTTAATTTTCTCTTCTCCAATTTTCACAGAAACCGATTCAATATCTTTTTTCTTTTTTTTTTTTTTGTTTCTTTGAGAGGTAAATACACTGACGATACAATTTCGACGAGACCGTTTTCGACGCAGCATACAAAATCCTTCTGAGAGACCGGATTTGTTGATTTGAAAGATAAATAAAGCTGCCCATCGGCGGCGTAAAATGGTGATTTAGTCCATGTTTCTTGCATATTGTACCAACTGGTTTAGTGTACATTGTGAAAACATTGGGTCCTAGAACAGACCCCTTTTGGAACATTGCATTTCATTTGCACTGGTTTTGACAATTCACTATCTATGGCCGCAGTAAGGTAGCGGTTGCTTAGATATGAAGTTATCCATTCGAGTGGTATTCCTGCGAAACCAAAGTGGTCGTGGAGGCGGTGCAATGTGGCCGATGGTATCGAAAGCATCTGATTAGTCAAGCATCACTAACATTGGTACATCATTTTGGTCAAGAGAGTTGTCATTTTGAACCTTCAGTAATGCAGTCTCGGTTTCTGTAAAAGTGTTTAGCACTACAAATGCGGTTTGCCTCAAAACAGTTAGTTACAACCGTCTTTAAAAACATCGTTTCATAAGTTTACTAAATACAACTGGAAAATTTCCCTGACCCGATATCTTTCGACAATATAACAGCATCTCCATGAAAATAGAGGTTTTGGCAAATTTTCTCGCAGAAGCGTCTTTCAATTACTTTATGTATTAGATTTTATGCACACCGGGGAATGTTGACAAGGGCGAGTTCATTTGTTTAAAGGAAAACAAGAAACACGGACTGAACTGAAAATGTCATTTATTTTCTAAAATAACTATGAATAAAAGTATTTGACTTGAAACATAAAATCGCCTCAACCGAAACCTTTGGCAACTTTGTATTGTTAAATGAAAAACTTGAAGATATAAGGAGCAAAGACTAGTGACTAGCAAATGACTAAAACAGTATTTACATTAAAACATCAGAATATATAATCTTAAGGTGGAACAAAAATACCAAAATGTTACACTATAGAATAATTGTATAAAGCAACGCTCATTACATGATGCACGCGAAATAGTGTGTATGAATATCTAAATGATGAAGCAAACGAAATGGTAATGTTAACTAAAACAACGTTTATCAAAAAGACATGAGGACGGTAAATTGGATAATGTACAAAGTCAAAACAGAAATGAACATAGGCCAAAAATTTACCGTGTATTTACGAAGATTTCCGTCGGCCCATCTGCTGTATAATTGATTCGGATATTGTAAGAGAGTGATATAATAGGTGCGACTCCTGGACCACCCGTAATTTCTCCCAAACGTAAGAATGCGTGGAAGGCCAACAAGTACATTGCTTTAAAAAGCTTACGTCCAAATGCCGAACCACTCGTGAATGTCAACGAACTAACCAGTTTTGAGAGCATCTACGGTCTGTCAAACCACGCAGCTTGTTAACATATGCAATGGCCGAAATGTACTTGTAGCCAAATGCCTAGTATGACAATCAGATATAAAGAGAAAAACTGTGTGGACAGAGACGAAAAAGGTGCTTGAAACACTAGGAGTCCGCTAAAGAAAGTCTTGAAAACTTGAGAGAGCTATGTCAAATACACGTTGTGAATTTGGGAAGAAAGCTTGCTTTAACAGTTTTTCTGCAAACTGTTGTTAAAGTGACAATTTGTCCACTGGGATATGTTCCTGTATTGGCTCTGGGAATGACTACGTAATCTCGGAACCTGTTGACGAGAATCTTTATATTAAGCGGATATTTCCACGGGTCGAAAAGTTAGCGAATTCGGAATTCCAGACATTTGGAAATATTAGCGAATTCCCAATTTCCAACTTGCGTAAAAATAGCACTTCATAAGAATTACTAATGTATCTGGCGTAATAATTGCATTTTGCTGCATGACAGCATTGTTATCCCTAACATTGAGCTAGCGAGGGAAAATCATCCATTTGAAAGACACGGTCATTTATCTTTTTTAATCATAAAGTTATTATCTCAATATTCATATAACGTTCAAAAAAATAGAAGTAAAAATAAGATATCAAGATATCGTAAGGTATAATATTACATATTATTGTAGTTAAAGTTATTCTCGAACATTTATATATAAAGAAAACGTGCTACACATGACTAAAGTATTTACGCTGAAGAAAATGTAAGCGAATTTTGTCTGTTCGCGAAATTCGCCAATATTTCCACCTCGCTAACTTAACTACTTATACAGTAGAAGGTCTGCTAAAGTAATGTTTGTGCCAGGCACATGTTTCGCTCGAAACAGAATGTTAAACTTAGATGATATCGTAACTAAACGGCGTACAAGACACATTAACAGCTTATCCATTGATGATTGTTTGTTAATGATAAGCACAACTGCTTCATCATCTGAATGGAATATGATGCATCTGTTTTGTAGAAGAGTAGACCAGAACCAGAACAATGGGAAACAATTCCTTCACAGAAATATGCATTGCATACCAGAAATTATCCGCAGGCCAGACACTGGCACAATAACAATTTGAAAGGTATTCATCGAATCCAATGTTTGCTGGCAGCTGTAAATAGCTGTAGACCTTGCAAACTTTCTCAGCGGTCAGGTGACATTAAGGAAATACCATTGAAACCATCAACAAAAAAACTCCACGCTGCTAAATCTGCGTCAAGTCAATGAGACGCATGAACGCTCGGCTAGGTGTTACAACAGAATACGCAAAATTAAGTAGACCTATTAAACTTTGTCATTATTTTAAAAAATAGTCTTTCTTCCTGAAAAGTGTCACGGAGTTTTTGTACTTTATCCTCTGGAAGGCGTTTGTTTTTCCATGCTGACTGAATCAAGTTCAATGCCAACGAAAGACGTAACGGTGCTTTGAAGTAAAGTTTTATCCTCCTTAACTGGCAAGCTAATTTCATCCGCCAACTGGAGGAATTTCTGTAGATCACGAAAACAGTTTGAATAAGATGGAGCAACAAACAAAATGTCATCCAAAAAGTGAGTGCATGAGTGTATTTTCAGCTTGTTCAGAGAGATTTATCGAAGGGCACTAGAAAAACGTTCAAAAAGGTGGCATGAGAGGCTTAAACCCATCAAAAATGTTGTGATTAAGGCGCTATTGGTATCAGTCTAAAAGCGTTTTCGATGTCGGTCTTTGCCATGAAAGCACCATTGCCACACTGCTTAATCAACGCGACATCATCATCAATGTTGTTGTATTGAGCAGTGCAGTCCTCCCTAGGTATATGGCTCTTAACAGAATCGCCCTTAGGAAAGGAAAGGTGGTGTATGAAACGATACTGTCCGGGATACTTCTTTGGTACACTCCAAATTGGTGATAGAACAAGATCGGAAAAAGACTTTTATTCTTGAAAGGCCCTGCAATCCTTCCTTTTGAAATTCCTTTGAATAGCAGTTGTCGTAGGATGTCAGGCTGTTGTTTGGCAGATGTAAGACTGGTAAGGGAGTCATTTGAAACCAAGGAATTACCTTGAAATATGGAAACCATTTGTAAATCCACTTATAAGAAAGGCTCTCTCATCAACATGATAGCCAATAAGCCAAAAGTCTAACTTACTGGGTTTTATTGGAGTAACAACAGCTGTATTAAGGTTTTGGTGCTCTCGTAATGGTAGCTGATACTGATTTGCTTGGGACTAGGGTTGTTTTTTAGACGAAAGGACTGGTTGCTTTGAGACCGAAAACGGAAGCTTAGGCTTTTGGCCATGGCTTTGTTGTAAAGCTCTGCATTCGAATAGTCCCTGGGATGCATGGTAGGATCGGCTTCCCGAAGCTTGCAGAAAGATATGTTGTACTGAAGGGCTGGATTAGGACCTGCTTTTAACTAGTTGTTGAATCGTGGAGGAATATTTCATCAATGATGGAGCAGCATGGGGCAGAGGTTCCGTGTATATACCAGTAAATATGATGAAGGCCGTGTGCAATCCTTCCATTGATTTAATGTCTTCCTGCTCGGCATTTTGTGGGCTAATTGAACCATCGGGGTTTTGTTTGAATGTTAAAGAGCCGGATTCTTTCGAGGAAATAAACGGTGCAAAGGGAAGGAACTGTTCGGCCCATATCCTGGCCTTCAACTTCGAATCCACTCCCACAGATAAAGCTATGCTATGTTTATTAAAAGATGGAAGATGTGTGTTTGAACCTGTTGCATCCATCACAGAAAAGGCCCCAAGGGTTATTTGTATTGTAGATTGTTCTAGATGTAACTCTCGCGTTTGTGTGGCACTGGCACTGGACTGTGCGGAAGTCGAAGCTGGAATAATGCAGCAGCCCTGGATATTTTGTATGGATTGGTTTGCAGGCTCTGGCGTTGCAGTCACATGATCATCAACCAAGGTGCTTGGACCTGATCCGTTAGAAGCTGCAAAGCTATCAGGGATTGAAGCTGATTTGACAACAGGATGAGGTACCGACACACCGGTTGTATGATCAATCGTAGAGGATGTATGTGAACTAGCAGCAACATGGACGGGTGTCGCAGACTGCGAGACATTATTCGATTGACTTAATATCTATCCTACATTTTTCTTTCATTATTATATACAAAGTATTTGTGTATCATTATTTGGTAATCATTATATTATTTGCTCCTAATTGTTATTCTTAGATACATAGCTCCCAATATGTGTTCTAGAAAATTACACCATTATATTGCTCCCATTGTTTTTGGCGGTAAAATCTTCCATGATTTCCATGATTTTTACATGTTATTTTGGCGGCAATAGTTAGTAAATATATAGCCCGTCTATTTCTTGCACAAGCAGTATAAAGTCAGTAAAAAGGGATTTAGTTGCGATTAAAACATATTGGATTAAAAATAAAAATATAAAAGTGGCATTCTGTGTTTTGTTGTTAAATTACTGTCGTAGATTCAAAACTAAGTTTACGACAACGGGTTGTTGTCGAGGAAGTATCTCCAGATCATGCAGTGACTTCGTAACTGTGGTTGTAACCTGTGGCACAAGACGCTCTGTGAGTTCTTCTACAGATTTTGACTTTTTGTAAGCCCAATTCTTTTTACTCATCCTGAAAGTCACAGAAAGATTGTAAAGAAAAGGCCTTAACCAAGCACGTAAGAAATTGTCTGGCCCTGTAGGTATGTAGTGATAAATACATGCGCATTGTATATGCATGATGTGTAAGTATTTACTGGCTGATAATGTAGAGAGAGAGAGAGAGAGGCCACATTAGTCAAAGTGACATATGTAAAATTTACCTTATTGATAAAACAATAATTTTTGACCAAGGCCACATTAGTCAAAGTGTTAATGTAAGTAAGTAACATCCAGAAAATTCATTAATTTTGGACCAAGGCCACACTAGTCAGTGTTACATGTAAAATGTACACTGAATGACAGATCATTAAATGTGGACCAAGGCCACACCTTAGACTATATGTAAAGTTTTACACTTAGTGATTTATATATCATAAATTGTGGACTAAGACCACATCAGTCCAAGTGTTAATGGAAAATAAGTAACATCCTGAAAATTCATTAATTGTGGACCAAGGCCACACTAGTCAGTGTTACATGTAAAATTTACGCTGAATGATAGATCATTAAATGTGGACCAAGGCCACACATTAGACTATTAGTATATATGTAAAAGTAGTATATTAGTAAAAGTACCTGTTTTAACCGTAAAATTTACATACTTGGTGATTTATAATCCATATATTGCGGACCGAGGCAACATCAGTCAGAGTGTAAGTGGAAATGAGGACCAAGGCCACACCTATCAGTGAAATAAGCTTAACATGAGGACCAATGCCCCTTTACAAAACAGTACTGCAGGACCAAGGCCATGCAATAGAATTATGTTGAATTATATACTAACATAGTTCTGGATTTAAACGGATTCAGGTTTTGATGTTGTTGTTTTAACGCAAAGATCATGGCCCCGCCCTCTAGTAAATAGGTAGAGCCACAACCAAAGGGGCAAATATAATAACAAAAAGGTTAGACATTTATAAACATTCACCGATGCCATACCCGATTAATTGTAAAATGAATTGTAGTGCATACCTGTGTACAATGTATAATGATGACTTGTCTGACTCAATATGTTACATGCATGCGTATTATCACTTTCTTAATAAAAGGTAGCCTGGTTTGTGTATCTCAGAATGGCTGAATGGAACTTAAATATAACATAATACACTTAATACAGGTAAGCAAGTGTCATGTTGATGAATCAAAGTACGAGTGTCTATTGATAACATTAAGTCTGACTTAATATGTTACATGTCTGTTCATAATTACTTTATTAAATCAATTAAAGGTAGCCCTTTATAGTGTATTACTGAATGTGACGGCTAATAATCAGTATACACTTAATACAGGTACTCATACCTGAACCTTAATAAATCGACCTGCTGAAATAAAGTCGATATATTAAAATATATAATAATATGATTTAAAAGGTTTAAAATTGTAAAATTGAACGTGTAACCCATATGGCAGACATTGATAAATATATACAAAAACTGATTAGACATATAAACCCGACTTCATTTTAATTGATATGAATAACAAAATAGTGTAAGCCCTACCATACTACATAAAACATTATTGAGAGTTCAAAAATAGACTGACGCTAAAAGTTTTTAAAAGGCTTGGTACACTCCGCAGGTTGAAATACAAATCAGCTTATGAAAGTCCTTGTCCGTCCAGAAATAACAAACCGGTAATTAAAAAAGAATGTCAAGTTAAAACACAGGTATTGGTAATCACTCATCTGGAACCAGCATTTGCACTGTGTCAACGATTTGGAACGGCTTGTAGTACGACAGCACCTCTGAATTTGAAAAACAGACGTCTCATACCGTTTTGGTTCAAAAGCACCCCGTCAATATAGATACCAGGGGAAACATCTGTCAGGTGACATAAATGGCAGTAGTGTAAATTTCAGTTTGATTAAACGGTTAAAGTCTTGGTCTCTTTCGTTGAATAGCTGGCTGATTATCGAACGTGTTCTCCGACGAGGCATTTGCTGACGAAAGTACACATTATCTAGTGAATAGCGTAATGACCATTGGCTTGCCAAGGCCATAATTCTGACAGCAACAGCTTCCACAGAGAAATCCTGTTCAGGGAAATCCAGATCATTGCCCCCAATCCATAGCATGAAACAACGGGGTCTTTCAGCATAGAGTAATAGTTCAAACTATTGAACAACAGGCAACAGGATTCTGACGAATTTTGCCTGAACTTATTCCATGGAATGTAATGATAAGCCCTTGACGAACGTTCAAACTGTCTGATATTGAAGGGTTCTGACTGGATAAATATTGACCAAAACGACGAACGTGCGAATCCCCCAAAACAAGTATGTCCATCATTAAATCCAACACGATATCGTCTGAACAAAGAAACTTATTATGACGTAACACAATTGTCCACTTCGTCGTAAAAATATCCTTTTATATTAACGTTTATGTATTATCCGTTGAACCACAATGAAAGAGAACTTATATATAATAAATAACATGAATTTACTTTTGTATGTTGATGAATTTCTTCGAAATAATTTCTTTTACAGTAAATTAACGTTTTTAGTGTATTTGCATATAGGGCACAAACAGTTTTCCCTATATATTATGTATAAAACTGACATTTTTAAAGATCTATCAAACATAGCTAGACCCAATTTAGGGAACAAATCCTTACCTCATTTTAAAGAGTTATGATAAAACTGATATAAAAAGAAGAGAAAAGTAGGGGTCATGTATCTTCTAAGAGAGATTTCTCTGGTCATATTTGCTTACTGTAAATTCACATCAAAATCACACTGCTGTGACCTGGAAGTACTACTAATACAAAAATTAGACATTTATAAACATGCACCGATGCCATACCCGATTAATTGTAAAATGAATTGTAGTGCATACCTGTGTACAATGTATAATGATGACTTGTCTGACTCAATATGTTACATGCATGCGTATTATCACTTTCTTAATAAAAGGTAGCCTGGTTTGTGTATCTCAGAATGGCTGAATGGAACTTAAATATAACATAATACACTTAATACAGGTAAGCAAGTGTCATGTTGATGAATCAAAGTACGAGTGTCTATTGATAACATTAAGTCTGACTTAATATGTTACATGTCTGTTCATAATTACTTTATTAAATCAATTAAAGGTAGCCCTATAGTGTATTACTGAATGTGACGGCTAATAATCAGTATACACTTAATACAGGTACTCATACCTGAACCTTAATAAATCGACCTGCTGAAATAAAGTCGATATATTAAAATATATAATAATATGATTTAAAAGGTTTAAAATTGTAAAATTGAACGTGTAACCCATATGGCAGACATTGATAAATATATACAAAAACTGATTAGACATAAAAACCCGACTTCATTTTAATTGATATGAATAACAAAATAGTGTAAGCCCTACCATACTACATAAAACATCATTGAGAATTCAAAACTAGACTGACGCTAAAAGTTTTTAAAAGGCTTGGTACACTCCGCAGGTTGAAACACAAATCAGCTTATGAAAGTCCTTGTCCGTCCAGAAATAACAAACCGGTAATTAAAAAAGAATGTCAAGTTAAAACACAGGTATTGGTAATCACTCATCTGGAACCAGCATTTGCACTGTGGAAAATGTCAGCGATTTCGAACGGCTTGTAGTACGACAGCACCTCTGAATTTGAAAAACAGACGTCTCATACCGTTTTGGTTGAAAAACACCCCGTCAATATAGATACCAGGGGAAACATCTGTCAGATGACATAAATGGCGGTAGTGTAAATTTCAGTTTGATTAAACGGTTAAAGTCTTGGTCTCTTTCATTGAATAGCTGGCTGATTATCGAACGTGTTCTCCGACGAGGCATTTGCTGACGAAGGTCCACATTATCTAGTGAATAGCGTAATGACCATTGGCTTGCCAAGGCCGTAATTCTGACAGCAACAGCTTCCACAGAGAAATCCTGTTCAGGGAAATCCAGATCATTGCCCCCAATCCATGGCATGATACAACGGGGTCTTTCAGCATGGAGTAATAGTTCAAACTGTTGAACAACAGGCAACAGGATTCTGACAAATTTTGCCTGAACTTATTCCATGGAATTTAATGATAAGCCCTTGACGAACGTTCAAACTGTCTGATATTGAAGGGTTCTGACTGGATAAATATTGACCAAAACGACGAACGTGCGAATCCCCCAAAACAAGTATGTCCATCATTAAATCCAACACGATATCGTCTGAACAAAGAAACTTATTATGACGTAACACAATTGTCCACTTCGTCGTAAAAATATCCTTTTATATTAACGTTTATGTATTATCCGTTGAACCACAATGAAAGAGAACTTATATATAATAAATAACATGAATTTACTTTTGTATGTTGATGAATTTCTTCGAAATAATTTCTTTTACAGTAAATTAACGTTTTAGTGTATTTGCATACTAGGGCACAAACAGGTAAATAGTGTTCCCTATATATTATATATAAAACTGACATTTTTAAAGATCTATCAAACATAGCTAGACCCAATTTAGGGAACAAATCCTTACCTCATTTTAAAGAGTTATGATAAAACTAATATAAAAAGAAGAGAAAAATAGGAGTCATGTATCTTCTATGAGAGATTTCTCTGGTCATATTTGCTTACTTAAAATTCACATCAAAATCACACTGCTGTGACCTGGAAGTATTACTAATACAAAAATTAAGCTTCGCTTTACCAAATACAACCTGCTCTCCAATTTTTCCTACCAAAATGTCAAAAAATACATCCACAATGAAATTGACAGGCCAAGTGAAAAATTAGTGTTCAAGTATCTGGCAGTAATTACGTCGCGTTGTTAAAAGTACAAGCGTGGAATAAATATTGTTTATAGAAATGATACCGCAAGTCTTGGAACTTTGGGTTTGGATGAACGGGTTGGCTTGGATGGGTTTACTTTCAACTTTTAATGTGCATATAGTTTGAAAATGTGTGTTGATTATTTAATTTTTTAATCACTAGGTGTTTTGAGTTTAATTTTATATGCTTGCCACATTTTCAAAATTTTACAATTTTGCATCGTGTACCTTATTTTTTTCAGTTTGGTCCAGCATTTTATGCCTTATTTTTTACAGCTTGGTTCATATCCACAATTTCAAATCTATATTTATCGATCATTCAACTACTCCATGTCTTTAGGCCCAACAGAAGTAATATACGCGAAGAAACCACAAAAATAATATTATTAAATCTAGACATCGTTACTTACCACCGTTGTAACGGTGTCAATGCCTCCGGCAGTGTTGACAAGATTTACTCTTTCGTTTTCGCTGACAGTTTTAATTGAGTTGATAAAGGATGACTTGCCACTTCCTGATGCCCCGAGAATTAAAATGTTTGGTTTGTTTATGCCTGATCCCTCTGGAGGAAATATTTCAGAAACTTTTGTCAGAAGCCTCTCGGAATACTGAAATAAGATAGAGGGTGAACAATTTGGACTGGAGCTCAAGCTGGATATATTGCAATGCTCAATACTTGCAAGCATTAATTGTGCTAGTTTTTTTTCATTTGTAAAGTAACCAAAAGTTTCTTGTTCATTCTGTCACATATTAATAGTCATAATATATTATACAGAATATGAGTCGTACATGTTAAGAATATCACTATGGCTAGTACATAATGAAGAGTTACTACTTGGAATATTACTTAATACATGTCTCTCAGGTAACACCGTTAATCTAAGTACCAACAGATTAAATGTCTTGAAAAGGTTTTATTGCATTTTCAGTAACACATGTCATACGTCCTCAAAATATAGTTGTCGCGAAAGGATTTTCAATTTCCATAATATTAGCTCACTTTTGACCTGTCTTTTCTTTTTGTATTAAATATGTCCACACTCATCCTTGAATGCTAAAAATAAAGCAATATTTTGCTGGTAAACATGCACTATTTTGGAAATCAATACACTAAAATAGTTAAAATATGACATATTCGTTTATTCCATTTTAAAGCAAAGATGCCATAGTTTTCTCTATCAGATTCTTCCCAAAATAGCCAGTTTCCATCATCATGTGGACAGATTCTTTTTTCTTACTGGCATAACCAGATTAAATTGCCGGCTTGCTAAGGTATAGGTCCATGTTTAGGAGAAAAAAGTTCGAACGTCATCAAATCATAGAAAGAAAGCATTGTTTTACATGAAAATTTAACAGCGTATAAAACATATCTATTTTTCTACAAAACCATTGTCAATTTACTGATATATGTATTGAATGCCGGAAAGGGACTGCATGAAGGGGCCACACTTCTGGACAGTTCAGCGGCTTTAAAAAAACCTCGCCATTTTTTAAAAGATGTTACATGTCTTCGTTTTGATGCATTTGCAACATCGTGCGAGTGTTTAAACTTTACATAACTAGGTAAAACATCGTTTTTGACAATTGTTTACATTTATTTCTTTACAAATGGCATTCTTATTTAAAGGGGGACAACTCATTAAGAATATTTTAAGTATCCAACTCTGTGGGACAGAACAGTAAAACATGTATTGGACAGATAAGTTGTTTGTCAAGATGCTGTTCATTTACTAAAAAACCTGTTGTTTTGTGATATACTGCTAAACCTTAATGAAATGCTGAATGAAAATCAAACGTAAAGTGGGAGATTATTTTAGTCAAAACTGTAAAGTCGGCTAAAAAGTGTAGGTGTGGTGTTTGACTTAAGTTTCCATAACAACTGTAATTCAATTATTTTATGATGAAAATGCTATCTAAATGTCCGGTATATACGTATGATGTAAATTTAGTCTATGAGAAATACAGAACAAAATAGAAATGAAAACTACTGAAATCTGTCAGTTTGTTATTTTTTGTTATTGTTTGTCTTTTATTTCTCATCATTTTCTCGTGTAGTGTCAGCAAAATTGTAAGCGCGATATTAGCACTTTATATTTCCATTCAAAGCATGTTATACATTCAACTGCATCTCAATTTGGCAAATACTGGGATGTTTAAATTTAAAACAGTACTTTACAAATAATTTTAGCCAATTTTTACTACAAAATTAAAATAATTTACACTGGTCTACAGTCGTATTTTTCACCGTTGTAACCTTAGGAAAATCAAAAGTGTGTGATGTAAGAAAATGTGCTAAAAATGCATTTAAAATATTTATGAGCAGATTGTTATACACGAAAAAGAAAACGAAGAAAATAACACGGGTCGGATTAGTCTATGTCCGTTTATTTGTCTTATGAAGGAGAGTAATATCGTCAACAGTACGTAAATCTTTACCTCACTACTCCATTCAAATGTTGGGGCTGGAACGATGAAAGGTTTGTTAAATAAATCTGAAATACAGTTAAAATGTTTAACTAAGACGCATACATCTCCATCCTTTTTTAAAAGTAGAACAAATAAACATCTACAATGCAAAAACTAGTATTATTCCGATACATTGCAGATAAATAAAAGATACTTTTGTCAAAAATGCTGATGATACTGAACGGACACAATGGAAGGCTTAAGTTGTGACATTGACCTTGAACTGAAATTGCTGACACATGAGTTTTGCACATTGTCTTGATTGATGAGGTGTCATTTGACCCAAGTTTATGCAAATGCTTCAAGGGATTTAGACACTTTCACGTTGACGTCGAATAAATAAAAAAGATGACATTTTGATGTTTCAATAGGAAACGCATACACGTGATAGAACGAATTTCACGTTTGTGTCTTTTCACATGGAACCTTTTATTATATTATTCAACTCTTTTAAAAATTCATTATAATACTAAGACACTCATGTCATATTTAATAAAATGTTTTATTATTTTACTGAATATAACTCAAGTCCACTATTGCTTTGCATTTCAATCTAACGAGTTCAAAAAATTTGGACACATGAAATAGCCCACAGTTACCGATGGCAGTAGTGTGTAGAGCGTCACCATTTTCGGAGAACGGTTTAAATTCGACTCTGTCATTACATAAAAACCCAATGTGCAATAGTCAAAGAGACATTATCCTTGTGGAAGTGTTCCAATCCTTCAGAGCGGGATGCAGCAAAATTCATTGTTGTTTTAGCCGCGTGGCGTAAGACAAATCTCTATGTAGTATAACTTTGAGACCAACCTATATATTGCGTCTGGACTTTTCTGACGTAACACATACATTAAGTGCTTTCACATTGACCGCAAAGTTATAATTAACAAAATTCATTAATATATTGCGTTTTAAAAATGACGCCTTCATTAGGTTAACTTAGCGGTCTTGATACTCCCACAGTGAGCGGGAAAATAAAATTGATATATATATATTGCGTCTGACACATACATTAGGACAACGGCCGCGCGACTGTCGCATTATGAGAGAACTTATAGATACCAAAGAATTCATTTTACCATTTTCATATCAACATTTTAAATGACAATTTGTTTTCAATATTTGTCCGATAGCATTTGGTCAACTTATAAAATATGGCTATCCTAGCGATCCATAGGTCGTTGCTTGGTTAAAATGATTTCAAAGATACTGCCGGGCAAAAAGAAATGACCATGACAATCTTTTTATAAACAACTAAATTGATTTTATAGTAAAATAATATGTCTTTTGGGCCATTAGTGTGAGTATTTCTAAGATGACGGGATATAAACAATCACAGCCATTATAAAATCGTTATATTTTTGTATGCGACCATATGTTAGCATGCAGAAAGGTTGGTATACTGTGAAATCCCCAAATTCAAAGTGTAATTTAAATGATATGCATTTGATGATAGATTTATCTAATGCTATAAAGAAATTACGGCAAAGGTTGCATTATACATATCGCATGCATTATAGATTGACCCTCGTATCCGCACCTGCGCTGATGAAATACACTCGACAGAGGCCGGTACTAGTTTCTAACAGTTTAATTAACGTTTAGCCTTACCTTTTAAGAGAAAAAAATCAAACAACACAAAATCATTGAAAGAAAGGGTTGTTTCACATGAAAATTGAACAGCATGTAAAACATGTATATTATTCTACGAAACAAGTGTCAGTAACTTATAGAAACATTGAATTCCGGAAAAGAAATGACTAAAGGAGCCCTACTTCGGACAGTCAAACGCCTTTAAAAACTCACCATTTTAAAAGAACTGTTACATATGTTCGTTTTGATGCATTTGCAATAGCGTACGAGTGTTGAAATTTCACATAACTAGGAGGAACACAGTTTTCAGCAATTATTTATTTTTATTTCTTTACAAATGACATTCATTTTCAAAGGGAAACAACTTTTTCAGAAAATTTTAGTATCCGTCGTACGGGACAGTACGGCAGAACATGTAATGGTAAGGTAAAATATTGGTACAGAGGCTGTTCGTTTTTCAAATATTTCTGTGTTTTGATGATATACTTAAGAATTAATAAGTTCCCAAGTGTGGTTTGTCGTAGAATAACCCGTGTTTTAAGTTCTTATGCGTAAAAATATATCACGAAGGCCGTAGGCCTTCGTGATATATTGTTTCGCATAAGAACGAAAAACTAGGGTTGTTGTACGATAAATCACACTTGGGAACTTTTTATTTCTATTCTAACTCGAATTACTAGTATCAACAGTGTTAGAAAAAATGGTAACTACTTTTTACGATCGTGCTACGCACCTGGATCGGATGACGTCATTGCACGCGAGTTGTTTATTGCAGAATAACCCGAGATAGAGTTTGCTCTACATGTATGTAGGTTATTCGCTGGTCGTGTTAGAATACATAATATACGCTGGACCATGGGTGATACATGCAGACGCACTAGTCATTAAAGCCAATAAAAGTTCTAACAAGAAGTGAGGGTTGCATCTCGTGAACGAACTAAACACGTTTATTACGGTTTTTTTGTGTATTTTTTTTTTTTTGGCAAAATTTTATTTTTTTTTATTTTTTTCATTAACTATAGTATTTTCTTATTCTTTCTTTTGTGATTTTTACATTTGCAAAAAGTAGCGACAACGCTCAGAACATCTTACCTATAATTTCTCTCGCATATTATTACAGTCAATGTAGAGTTAAACTTAGATTGTGTTTTGTCTAAGTGATCATTGAATTACTTCGTCATAAGGACTTCTATTACAATTTACCGGCCGGGAACAAGTTTAACGTTTAAACTCAAGAGCAAACGACGATCTAGACTGACAAGTACGGGAATTAAACTAAGTAGGTATAAATAGATGTGAAAAAGCAAATAATCAGAGTGAGGTTCTCTGGATTCAATTTGTCAGACATATATTGGCACCGGTGTGGAGTCAGTTTTGTTAATCTGGGCCTAAATGAATAAATGACCGAGTACAGGATATATTTTCTGACGTATACTGCTCAAAGTATAATGTACAAGAGTACAGGATATATTTCCAGATATATACTGCTCAAAGTATAATGTACAAAAGTACAAGATATATTTCCTGACATATACTGCTCAAAGTATAATTCACAAAGTTTATAATGACACGTTCTTGAACCAGACTAAATTTAACTGGATTATCTTAACTGTCTTCTGTGAGTCACTCCTTTCGGTTAATTCATTAGTCTACAGCAGTATGCGAAGTAGACAAAAGTGAAATAAGAAACTCCTAGTTATAAATCTGTATTTACCAAACAAACCATGGGGAAACAGTTACATTTGAAACTGTTCAGTATGTTCTCTAGCCCGCCAGCTTAGCTCAGTAGGGAGAGCGTTGGTCTATAGATCGCGGGGTCGCTAGTTCGATTCCCGGAAGGGGCGTATGTTCTCCGTGACGATTTGATAAAATACTTTGTGTCTGACATCATTCGTCCTCCACCTCTTATAAGTCATGTGGGTAAGTTGGCAGTTACTTGCGGAGAACAGGTTTGTACTGGTACAGAATCCAGGAACACTGGTAAGATTAACTGCCCGCCGTTACATGACTGAAATGCTGTTGAAAAATGGCGTTAAACCCAAAACAAACAAACAAATGTTTTCTAGTAGTTTGTTATATACCTATATAATTCTATAAACAAATTCGGCTTTTTCACAATTAAATATGAACAGGCAGAAAAACTTCCGTGTTGTACCTTTTTAATTCTGTATTGATCCTTCCGTATTGTATGCTGCCGGACTACTTTCAATAATATGCATGACCTGACACAGTTCTATTAAAAGCGCACAAAAAAACTTCACTTAGTTCCTTTTAAATACCGATAAACATTGAAGATTTCGTTAAATAACAAAACAGCAAACAAAAAGGTAGAGGTATATAATTAAAAGGTTCATTATAACAGTAGTTAGATTTGAGATTTTGTATTTGGCTCTCGTAGATTTTGCCAGATCGGATCACACTCGGTGCTTACGTGCTTCGTGAGATCCGATCTGGCAAACATCCACTCGAGCCGAAAACAGCATCCCAGACCGACCTATTGTTATAAACCTATCATATTGAAAATTTATATGAATGTTTAATTTACCCCATGAAAAATACCGAGCCATTTCCTAAGCCGCTTCTGTCAATCTATAAGAAACAGAAATATTCTTTAATAAATAATTATATTACTTATGACTTTTAATACTTGATAACTTATATGTGAATGACAGAATGATAAAATAGCGGTAAAATTGATATCGCTATCAGTTAAACAATCGTCACTATCTGTTTACGTTAAGTTAATTAAAAGTTGTTTTATCTTACTTTTCGGCGCATTGTTCATTTCATCGATAATCGTAATGCCTCTTCCACATCATTTTACGTACACGTAGCAAGTAAATTGTGTTTATTATTTATACTTCTCATTTCTAAGACAAAAGAAACTACTTTATAGTATTTTGAAATGCAAATGTAAATATGATGCCCAAGTAGCGATATATTAGACGTTAACATTTACTTACATTCTTGTCCTCGAAAGATATTAGTTGCAGCTAATAAGATTAGTGGCCATCTTCATTAATTATTTGCTTGAGATTAGTACTGTAAATCCATTTCATTTTGTAATATACATAGTTTAACCATGATAAAGGACTTTGCCAGTTTTATATGTATGTGATAAAACCTGTAAGACATGCCGATGGAAGAAATAACAGCAAAATTAATTCGGATTAATGGAGTCCGTTCTTTAGAGACAATGAAATATGCAACACACCTACACGCCCCTTAGCATCGACTTAGGTGAAAATTTATAATAGTAAAATTCAATATACTCCGTGATACCAAAGGGCTAGAAAACATATCAACATTTTATCAAAGTATGGGCGCGACTACTTAAAGACTACTATTGTCATAGTTAGTAAAATCAGTAAGAAAATCTGTTGGAAGCATAGAATGCAACCATGTAAAGTATTCGCAGACTCGGTTTGACTGAATCGGTAATGAGAGAAAATGATATTTGTAACAAAAATCATCTCATGCGGAACACTGACTTTACCTCTTGATCCCGACTGACCAGAATATAACAACACTGAATCAAAGTAAGAGGAGCCACACGTATCTTCTCGTGTAAAGATTGTTGTGTGCTATACTTTTTCATTAGGTCTTGAATATAGATCAAATAAGAAAACAAATGTTTTAGTAACGATAATGTAATAGTTAGGCAGTAATCAAATTTATTAAAACAACATTGGTTTTAATACCTAACTGTCAAATTTTGAACCTTTTTATAACCATGATAACACAAATAGCTCAAATACCACATTTCGCTTATTGTAACTATTTGTTGGTAACTATAATCTTATAAGTGTACATTGGTGACATTTATCAGTTTTAGAGTATTCAAGTGCTACAATGCATGTATACAAACTAAATAAATATGAACAATATGTCAATATATAACTTCGGTATCTTCGGTCATTTTAAAGTTAGTTTATCTGTACTTTTGCAACGACATTTTTGTAATATTCTTTACGAATCTGTTGAGCAGTACATTTACTCCAACAGCCTTGCTGTAAGAACTCTCATTATATACAAGATTGGTCGGTAGTAAAACTTCAATCACAAAACGCTTTTATATAATGATTTCATGTTTGCTTAAAGGGATATATGCTAGTATTTATTAATGAAAAAGATAGCCGCAACATAATTTCTATGAGGTCGCGCGAACAATATCAACAATTTGAATCAAACTCCCATCTTTCATTGTCTGTCGTGAATACGAGTAATATCAAGCATTTTATAGCAGTTATCTTTTGTTACCCTTAACTCTTGAAACACTTGCAACAAAATAGAACAGTACTGAACCCACGCTCCGTTGAAGTAAAAGCTGAATTTTAAAACTAAAATGTGAGAAGTAGGTTCTATAACATGTTAAAGAATTTTAATTTTTCGTCCACAATTTCACCTGTATATCCCTTTAAATACAGTTGTTTTATATTGTAAAATACACATATCTAGTTGACAAAGATCACAGACAGGACCTATATGTCCTTGGAATAATATTTTGGCAGGTATTGTTGCACTTTATTTAAACGATATAGGTTAAGGCAGTAAAATCAACTAGAACATACTGGTGATTAAAAAGCAATGAATTAATTTTGTTGAGCTTATAAATCAATAGCTTATTAATTGTTAGCAATGAATCGGTTAAAAGTTATCATACGGTTGTATTTACATTTTTACATATGATTTATCTGAGGGAAACAACATGTTTTAAGTAGAGGTCGTAAGAACAGTAAACGACACACTTACAACATAACATAGAGCATTTGTCAGCCCGGTGTCAGTATAATGTGACTGGGTGAGGTATCATGTCACGTGTGTCTACGCCATGATTTTCCAGTGAGGCAGCACTATAAAGTTGAGCATTGTGCTCACTGCTACAAGTAGACACCGTCGTTTATATGACTGAAACATTCTTGAAAAAAAGACGTTAAACCCGAACACACATACACACTGTTTAAATGACAATGTTATATTTTCTAACAAACAAATTCAGCCAATCAGGTGCTGTTCATTTTTGTAAAATAGGTTACACTGTCGTCTTACGTTCTCGTTTCCTGTTACTGGACGTCTCGATTTTTATATCTTATAGAAGGAAGTTGTTTTTTTTATTCAAACTTATGAAACCCATACAGATTAAAGACGCTCGCGGCAGTTTCGTCATTTTTTCGCAATAATAGATTTTGATGAACTGTTTTGTAGTAGAAGATTATGTTATTACGTATTGAAAAATACTATGTCACCAGCACTGATTTGGTTTTATTTGTCCTCAGATATGATGCTATTTTTCAAAATTTCCATACTCCTACCATGTGTTTCAGTAAAGTACAATATCAAAACTAAGCATTTTTGTAACAGAAAACGATATTTCTAGTGAAAACATGCACAGAGAAATCAAAAGAAATTGATTTTGTGAAATAGAACAATAGTTGTTTAGCAGACCGATGGTTATTTTTTCATATTTTTGTAAATCTCAAGTTGGTATTTTCCGCTATTTTATCGAGATTCAAGCTTAAATTAAATTACACCAGATTTATATAGCGCCCTTTTCATGATAAACACGTTCAGAGGCGCTTTACATATAGCAGACGCAGCCACACAGAGCAATAAATTCATCCTATACTAGTACAGACAGAGCAATCTGACCAGATGGACATAGTGAGATAAAGCCCCCTGAACAGACAGAGAAAACGTTTTAGATACAGACGTGTCCGACTAACTTATCCTAACTCTTTTCTTTAGACAGTCCGGTTCTTTAACGTGCCCGGTGTATAGCACCAATACACGCGAAGCCGTCTTTTCTTGGAAGAACCAGTACAGACCTCTAGTTAGGTGGGAGACACTCAAGAGCATCCCAGAAATCTCAAGTGCCTGGACAGGGATTCGAACCCCGGACCTCTCGATTGGCCGTCAAGCGTGTTACCACTAGACCATCGGCCCACTTAGACGTCAATGATTTGAACATGTCACCCAGATATATATCAAACGCCAGATTTTTATCGAGCCCGCTTGCGGGTGCGAAGACATAGTTGTCCTAATGGCTTTTCGGTGTATGTGTGTGCGTGCGTCCGTGCGTGCGTCCATCGGGATTTGTTTGTCCGGATCATAACTTTGACATGCATGAAGCAATCTTGTTTATATTTGGCATGAAAGTTAACCTCAGTGAGACGGAGTGTCATACGCAAACCCCAGGTTCCTATCTTAAAGATCAAGGTCACACTTACAGGTCAAAGGTCAAATTCAAAAATGACTTTGTCCGGAGCATTTCGTCTTCATGCATGGAGGGATTTTGATTTAACTTGGCACAATTGTTCACCATCATGAGACGGAGTGTCATGCGCAAGAACCAGGTCCCTAGGTCTAAGGTCAAGGTCACACTTAGAGGTCAAAGGATACAAGACTGACAAATTGTCCTGAGCATTTCTTCTTTATGCATGGAGGGATTTTGATGTAACTTGGCATAAATATTTACCACCATAAGACGGAATGTCATGCGCAAGAACTAGATCACTAGGTCTAAGGTCAAGGTCACACTTAGAGGTCAAAAGTCAGATACAAGAATGACTTTGTCTGGAGCATTTCCTTTTGATGCATAGAGGGATTTTGATGTAACTTGGCACAAGTGTTCATCATCATAAGACGGAGTGATATGCGCAAGATCCTAGAATTACTGCCCTACGTATTAAAGCAAATAATTTGAAGTGCTTGCTTAAATAATAAATGTTGAGGCGGGGACTTTGTGATGTTATAACCGTAATCACGTTTCCGAGTACTGCATTGCTGCCCAGCAGTTTGAGCGGTTTGCATAATAGTATGGACCGATAGAAGAGATATAGGCTATAAATCTCAGCTCATTACTAACACGGATATGTATAGACATACGTTGTTACGTTGTAAATCTATTTCGCATCAACCATTATAAGACGGAGGATGAACGATCGACTTATGTATTGTTTACTTCCAAACGTTAATTTAAGGGGCAGGGCTTTGACGAATATTATTTTACTGCGAATGATTAAAATATTGCTTACCGTTTTATCCATTTACTTCGATACTCAATACTTGTTATTAACTCAATGTAGTCAATCGTCCTTTTTGAGAAAGAGAAGGAAATGATAGAAGCAGTTGCACCTCACCGTGATCTCTGTGTTTGAATCTCAATTTTTTTACAGTAATTGACTGGCTGAATAAATTTTTAGAACTTCGTCGATTTTGAAAGAATCATCGAACCAAAAATATGACATCCACAGCAGCGAAGACTTTGAATTCAATAGGTTGTGATGTTCATGTACATCAAGTTTTACACGAAGTACAGGTTAAAAAGTGGCAAAGCTAAACGGACATGAATACAAAATGAACAAGCTGACCGAGGAAGTTCATAAGAACGCGCACTAAAAGAACAACAATTACTCGATAGTCAACGGAGGTAGAGGAGGCTAAAATTCAAAATGTGTCTAACAGGAGGCCGTAGATTAGGATTAAGATATCCAAAATTACTCATACAGAAAGCAAGTCGAGCAGAACCAGTAACGGGCAAATCATGGCTATATTCATGCATGCTTGAATATTGTCAGAATAATTTGTATATTTGATATATTGATAACGTAACACATTAGCACAGATAGTGTTTGACTCCCGTTTCATATTGTCATTGCTACAATTATTGTTAAATTGCTGTAAATAATAGAATTTTGGTCAATTGTGACTGACTTGGGTTCATTATGTAAATAGCTGGATCCCAGCATCACACATTTTGTCATATGCAATAGTTAAAGGGAACCAGATATTTGATAGAGCAACTATTCGTTGTAAAATACTACGTTTAAATTTAGACCAATCAAAACAAGTTCTATAAACAGCACGTTTGCTAACTTATTAAAGATATAGATAGGTAGGTGGATGACAGAGAGATTTCTGTATCCAGCGATCGAAGAAGACACATCGTGTATTCAACTGATAATTTACCCCAGTACTTGATAAGGAAGTTATTGCAACTACACTGTCAGGGCAGATAAAATATTAAAAAGAAAACGTTTAAAGTTCATAGACTAAAGAAGAGTTGTAGAATTTCAACAAGGTTTCGAGCTATAGGGCCAGCGCATAGGCGTTTTACCTTAAGGGTAGTTGAATGCTATAGCAAACATAGGCTGAGCATCGGAAAGCTGAGACAGAGTCACAGAATTTGGTAATCTACTGAGACAGTAGGAGAGTTCCAGCTTATGAACGTTTCAGCATTAATTGCGAAGTACAGCCAAGGCATCGGGGATATACTTATATGATACTTGAAAGCTACATATGATAGCATATAGGCGCTGAGCATTCCAGGAGTCAGGACATTCATATAGAGTTGTAACTTCAAGAGGACAGAGGCCGAGCATCTATGCGATAGAACTCGTAGGTTGTTGATTCAAAGACATTGTCTGACGGGAACTCCAACAAAAGGACCAGTCAAGTATAGAGTCTCAGTGAGTTTGATCAAATTATTGTTAATTGAAGATTGTTAGTTTTAAACATTTAGTGATTAGCTTGAGCCTGAGCTCATCGAGCTCATAATTGGAATTCTTTAAGAACCATTGGTACACGAATCATTTTAGTGGGTTGTGAATGGTGAATTAGTTTTAAATCCTCCTGGATTTTCTGAAACTGGGTTTTTATGAAAAACAAAATGGCCGCATTTTTTTTTTTTTTTTTTTTTTTGCTTTAAATACCTTCTAAATGTTGGAGAAGAAGGGTTTAAATGCATATATGCGCACAATGCTCTTGTTTTAATGATTCGTCTAAGCTCAGATACAATGATAAATGTTTTCATCAACATTATAGGTCATTTCAGCCATTTTTATTTCAAAATGGCCGCCATCCTGTTTTTTTTTCCATTAATTTTCGAACAATGCATCTCGAATAAACAAAAGATTAGTTTTGGCTTGGTATAATTGCTAATTTATGATATGTGGTATATTCAAGATTTTTAAAACTGTGTGACAATAGTTTTACATCACTATGTAACTGCTGTAATTTACGCTACAAGAATCTATGTTACACAAATATGAGTTTATGTTTTAAAATAAAATTTTACAACTAACGTCATAACTATGGTATTCTATGCAGGATTCATAACCTTTGTTTGAAATCCTATTTTCTAGGACAGTTACAATGTACATACTACTGCATCATGTAATGTCAGTGAAAATAATATGGTACCAAATTATTACAAGAACTTGAGTTACCAAATTATTATATTACATGGCGATTTGTGAGGATATGGGCGGTCGTGAGAAATATATTTAAAAAATGTAGAGAACTATGCCACATTGTAGATTGAAGTAAGTTATAGTTATTTCCCATGTATCTTTTTCCGGACATGCGACTAGAAAATGTTATGACATCATAAATATGGCGGCTAAAGAGAAAATAAGAAAGGCAGAAAATGTATGACTGCTGAATAATTACAGGTGACAGCATCCTTGAAAACTATATATTTACTGAAGGTAATGTTCATTCTACTCATTCTAGCAGATAAAACACTTTTATGACATAGACGATGGAATTTATTATGCTTAAAATTAAAAACAAAATATCCAGAAAAGTACGAAAATGACTAAATAACGAATTTAAGTGAGCATATATTTGTTTAATGATGCAGTATGTTCGATTAAGATAAGAAAATCTTATGTTTTACATAAGGAAATTTGTAGTACTTAAAACCTACAACTTGAGTCCTTCCATTGAACAGAATTTGGTCACTCATCACATCCCTGAAGTATGTTTTTTTTTAAAGTTCGCAGAGATGATCAGCAAGACAAGATGATCTTAGATTCTTAATTGCATGTACAATCACATTAAGCTCGTTAAATGGATAATGTAACTTCTTATACATGTCGTACTTCTAATTTATCTAATCATATAATTTCACGTCGAACTGCTATTTTACACCACGTGAACAGGTATTGCGACTAAATTTAGGCTAATTCTGCTAAAAACATTCTTAATCAGTATAAAGTCTTGCAAAATCTAGAATTACCTGGTATGTAGTTTCATGTGATTTCTTTGCTCTTACCTACTTACCAAATAATCTAATGAATGAGAAAGAAACTGTTTTAATTAAACACACTTTTTATACATTTCAGTTAAGCCTTTTTCCATGTGAACCTGTGAGGCAGTTTGTAAATCCCTCTCCTTTTTGAACAACATTTATGTCCAGTTCTGGAATGCAGTTCTTGGAGAGTTAATTAATATTTTGTGAGAACTATGTCTACCTAGCTTGTCACAGATTTTTTTCGAATGAATTAGAATTATACAGAGTCAAGTGCGGTTACTTTATTAACAATAATGCATTTGATGATGTTTTCAAATACGGACAATCCGTTGTTGCCCAAAAAATTGATATTTTTATGCGGGGGAGGTGCAGTTATTAAATGAAACTAACAATGCAAAGACTACAGTACTGCATCGCATGTGATTGACATATATCTAAATATAAAATCATTTCAGTTCACAGATTTACTCGATTTGTTTTCTATTTAAATGGGGATGTTGCCCATAAAAAATTTTGAAATATATCTGCCCAAGTAAGTATCTAGTATTAGATGCCTGGTTTGCCGCACAATAGCTTTATAGGTTATGTTTTCTGTCGGTTATATGCGACGTTAAATAAATACATTTTCCTGTACCTTTATATAATTGTCAATACATCTTTGCAATAGCGATTTTCAAGAATTAAATGAACACTATCAATATGTTATTTTGCATAACTATCGGCCACTATTATCAGCTGCGAGAATATTCTACGATATGTCACTATCGTAATTTAGACTTGTGTGTGTGTTTTGTAAGTTAATAAGCAATTGAAAACACTTCTGTTACAAGGTGTATCAAAAGAGTAGTTATTTATATCAAATTCAATGTAAAATTTCCCAAATGTATTTAATAAAATAATAAAATGTTTTATCTGACCCCCTTATTTGGAGATACTGTGCATATTTGGTGTTCAGCTCTTTGTCAGCTGGATGCTATACTTTCCTCTTTTATCATGTCTAACAATAAAAGGTGAACAACGCCGTGATAGATCGTTCATAAACTGGTATTAAGCTGCTTTGATATATTTCTTCTTTCCTGATTTGTCGTATCTTTAATACTGTTCTGCTGTTGTTCTGCTTTCTGCAACGGCATGGATAACATGCGTAAATGGGTTTGTTAAAAGCTCTTAGATCTCTTGAAAGTTTAGAAATCAACAAATCAAAGTAATAGAAGACTTGGTTTCACAGAGTTTGTTCATGACAGGTTTAGAAATGAAGATGAAATATCCCTTGTGCCCTAGCACCAGCTTAAGCCGAAATGAACTCCAGAATGTTAAAGGAACACAAGTTTTTTTACATAATTATTTACCACATCATTATTGTGCTTTATATAACGTGACTTTTGATATCCTTGCGTGAGAAAGACATTCAGCTGTCAGGGGCTTAATTCTATGTATACTGTTCTATGACATTGGAATATGGTTGGGATATAAGTGTGCGTATGTTGGCCAGACTACCGTTTTAAACATACCAGCATAGTTTTGCAGACCTCGCTGTACTACGTTTCTTTATTTTTACCTTTTGAGCTTGCTGTCTATATGCTTTACTTTGATAATGCATTTATCATGTTCCAAAGCTGCAGTGTTATAGTTTATAGTTTTAATGGAAAAAAAACAATGAAAATATTTCTTCATCATTACCATCTGCCCCTGATGCCCTTCCTTCTGCAATAAGCTGACTGTAATCGCGGAAAGCCAAAAACATTTGAATGTAAGGTAATAAATAATACGGTGTGTAGATAGCTTTGTTATTGCGGGGCTGATGACGAGTTAAGTAAAACACTCTCAGTGTTGATATTAAGTTTGAATGAATAAAATTAACCGGTAATTTTGAGTAATAAAAAGACTTTTAACACTTGCATTAAGTTAAAAACTTCTGTATAACTTCTACTGGCATAATTGTATTGATCATGTTTAAATCTGATCAAGATAAAATTGCAAACAATACATGTAATTTGTACAATCTTATAATTAGAGCATAGATAACTGCTTGTACCGACATTGATATGTGATGATTGTTCGTCAAACTCCTTTTCTTCGGTACTTCTCTTAAGCAGATATTGGTAACTTATATTCCCTTATTGTATGTTATACTTTTTAACTTTTGGTGATAATCATGTTTCAAATTCAACACCATAAAGCTAGTTAAAAACATTTAATTTCAAGAGGTAGAAGCGATGTATAAAAATGCATTGTGTGGATAGGGTAGAAAAAAGTCTTCAAATAAATTTAAAAAAAAATGTTTTTCTGATTAAATGTAATTTTCATTTGAAATGTCACATTGGATGGTTTAATGAAATGATATCAGATGTTATAAGCAATGTAACAATTTTTTCAGACATTGTTCAGCAGTATTCACTTTCGTAATCGGCCGCCATATTGATGACGTCATTTTCGGATCCAGTCGCAGTCCCTAGAAGAGATACGTACATATTATATCTGTCTTAGACTAAGAAATAATTTGGTATAAGCGGCCATACTTCTCAACTACTTTTGAGTTGGATAATAAATGGCAGTGGACCATTTCATTTGATACCATTTGACACCTTCCCTGACTAAAACTTACCAAGAAATAATTTGTATAACTTTCATACATGCCAATTTTAACGAAATTTGGTCATACTTTTACATTCTCATTAATATTCATAAATATGATAATTAGATCATTTACATAAAATAACTGGAAAGAAGAGGGCAATGCATATGGTTTAGGAACATTTTGATACTCTTTCAATTCTTATATACCTAAAATTGACCAAAATATGATTGCACAATAGTTTTTCGTGTTCAGGGGTCAATTTCTTACCCCACTCACTAATGATTGAACTCAAGCCTGGTATCTGCTAGATATGACCATAAAAAGATAAAATAACAGAGCACAGTGTATTACCTTTCATTTGATACTTCATTGACTAAAACTTACCAAGAAATAATTTGTATAACTTTAATATATGTCCAATTTTTATGCGAAATTTAGTCATATTTTTTACATACTCATTAATATTCATAAATATACTCATTAGTTAATTTACATAAAGCTACTGGAAAGGGAAGGACAATGGTTTAGAATCATTTTGGTAGTCGTTGGGTTCTTATAAACCTTAAATTGACTACGTTAAGTTGACACAATGGATTTTCGTGTTCATGGATCAATTTGTTACCCAACCCACTTATGATTAAACTAAAGCCTTGTATCTGTTAAATTTGCCCATAAACAGATTAAATATTAAAAGCACACTGTCGTACCTTTCCTTGGTACAATTTGACTTCTTCACTGCCTACAACGTACCAAGAAATAATTTGCATAACTTTAATATGTGTCCATTTTTTGCGAAATGTGGTCATATTTTTTACATACTCATTAATATTCATAAATATGCAAATTAGTTAATTTGAATAATGTAATTGAAAAGGGAAGGGCGATGCTTAAGAAACATTTTGATACTGTTTTGGTTCTTATATACATAAAATTGACCAAGATATATAGTTTTCTTTGGTTATATCACTGAATTCTATAGCGGCCATTTTGAATTCAAGATGGCGGTGAAAATATTGACATGAACATTTGAGGATGATACTTTTTTGAAGTAGAAAGTTCATAGAACAAAATAAACCCATTTACAAAAATTCCAGGAAGATTTAAAAGTTGACCCTAAATTTTAACCATTGAAAACCCACTATTTAGGCAAGGTAGCCAGAAGAAAATTTATGTATGAGATATTTTTTTTAACTTTCTATAAACTTTTCCGACATGGTAAAAAATAGTTAAGGAACTTCAATGTATATAAACCGTAACTGTTGCATACAAATTTAGTAAAGTATTTTTTTATTCTGTAACTTAACGTTATTAAACAATTAATACTATCTATATATTTATAAAAAATCCCTCTTCTTTGCCGCCGTTACGCATGAGCCAAAATAGTTGCGCGTCATTCTGATGCTCTAAAACCTCACTTTCAATAATCCGAATGACTCCATACACATCTACTTCAACCTGCGTATGTATACAGTGATGACCAGATCACCAGTAATATCCACGATGACCAGAGTAATATTGATCTTGCGGTTTTGTCTCTGGTCTCTAAACTCACTTCCAATAATCCAGATCACTCCATATACATCTACTACAACCTGCATATGTATACAGTGATGACCAGATGACCAGTGATATCCGCGATGACCAGAGTAATATTGATCTTGCGGCTCTGTCTCTGGTCTCTGAATTTCATGGGATGTACAGTCAATGACACCAACGGCATCAGGTAATTTAGACGACACATCTCTCATTGCCTGCCACTCGTCAGTACTTGACCAATCCACATGATTCCTTAACTTTTTAAATGAATATCGGGATAGGTCGCCGGATAATAAGACACACTGTCGATTTACTGATGTTAAACAA
Organism: Mercenaria mercenaria; assembly: GCF_021730395.1. Lineage (NCBI taxonomy): Eukaryota > Metazoa > Mollusca > Bivalvia > Venerida > Veneridae > Mercenaria > Mercenaria mercenaria. Next base: position 35,392 of record NW_026463006.1, on the reverse strand, counting down.
ACTTGCTAACATGTGATTAGTAGGGTAGTCCTCAGCCAAACAACAAAGAGAAAAACTTTATTTCTAATCGATAAAGCATGATCCCTATCATCAATTATTGAAAGTAAGTTCTCCACCGGTGTCTAGCCAGTTATTTGGTAAAACTGATCTCGGCTGTTCAGAAATATTTGTAAGACATCCCTAATTTCATATGTATCAATGCCTTCAGAAAAATGTCTAAAGCGGGTGTCCGTATCAGGTTAGTATGGTCTGGCGGAGGCTTGATCAGTAACGGTTACAATGCCACAAACTGTCGCCGCTGTCCTCCATACAACTGTAAAAATACATGTCAATAGTTATGTCATGGCTACCACTTTGCATCCGTATATAGGTGTCTTATGTCACGATTTGCACATATTTTACTTTTATCTAATAACACACCGACAAGAACATATATTAAATAGTTTTATTCTAATATACGTTATTTTCTGACGAGTTTATACATCTTCATAATATTGATATCATTATAAATTAATATTTCCACTTACCCATTTGTCTTGTTCTGTTTATATTTCTATCAATAGCTACGTTTAAAAGTGCCAGTGTACATGTGTGTATACAAATTTCTTCGTATTTACGAATAAAAATTACGTTCCCTTAGTGTCGACTTTCAAAAAGTCCAAACACATTTAGATGCCAGATTTATCCTTTATGTTAAATTATTTACATATTTTCACTTAGATTTTGAAAAAACAAAACTTCAAAGGAGAAAGAAGGCTCGTTTCTCGAAGAAGATACCTTTTTGATATTGCGAGACTATAAAATGCATCTAACTAGATGGGCGGATGTACTAAGATGGAAAAGAAAATCTCGACCATCTTCCTCAAGCAGCAAGGGACCTGTATAGAAATGGCTCGATAAGAAAGCTGACAGACAGGATGTCGGCAAAGTTGTCCAAACTGATGGCCACGAGCGGATTGATAGAAGATGAGGATATTAGGTATTAAATTTTACTTGTAAATATTTGTTCTTTTACGATATCTTTTATAGCTATAGATTTAACAGTAAAATGTTTATATAGATATGTTTCACTGAAGGAAAATTCGTATCCAATATTTTTTCACAGGTGCGGAAATAAATGTTGGTTCACACCTGAAATATTCTTGATCTTACACTGAACGGAATAAATATCTGCCAGATCTTTTTCTTTTCGCTGTTGTTTTCTTATCATATTTTTAAAAAGTTCGCCAATTCTCTGAAAAATCCAAAATCATTAACCAATATTACTGAAGTTCAATATGGCTGTATCATATATATATATATAGTAGTACTTGTATAAAGTGCTTTTAAATCAGACTAACGTCAACACAAATCTAGGTCATATGTTGACTTTCTAGCTTTCAACATTAGAGGAAGACAAAAAACCCTTGCCCCTAGTTTCGAACCAACACATTGAGAGGTAAGTGAAAAAACGAGGTGACCAATCTGCCACTGAGATGGCCCCTTGAAATCAATATCATGTTTATGTATGAATAAAACGATCGTATATTGCGAAATTAAATATCAACATTTCAGGTGTAAAGTTAACCTGTTTCGAGAGAACAGACGCAGAAATGTTAGAAATATGCCTGCAGTACCTGCCTGAACAACCTGATTATGTGTCTTATAATCAGAAACCTGACTTGGTCTGCCAGCAAAACAACTACCAGCCTGGATCTGTAGATTGCTGGGACGCTATGGCGGCTGTTGTAACAGACACTGAATCGGATAGCGCACCGGCAGCTCTAGATTGAATTATAGAAAATCATTAACTTTACAATATTTATTAAAAGGAAAACGGCCACGATTTATGCGCCCTTTCGGGCTTGATTTGTCTAGTGATGATTAGGTATTTAATGTCATTTTATTATCAAAATGTCTTATTTACAAATGAAAATTCCATATCACATATCATCTAGCTCTAAGGTTGTATACCTTGCAAATAATCACTACGAGAATTAATCCCCAAGATGGTACCAATCAACCCTATCGGCTCATCAACTAATAGAAAGAAATTTTATATAGAGGACTATAGAAAAGAATTCTTTATGTTTCGTATAGTTTTACCGTCTTCAGATTGTATCAAACTTGAACTCAATCCCACTCGATCCATGGTTAACCAGCAAAGAAAAATATTCTATATTAATTCATGTCAAAATGAATCTGATTTCAATTGTTAATATTCACGTTTTTCAAAAGTGTTTTACAAGTTTAAATTTCTATCACAATACACAACATATATGGAATGTAAATAGAAATTATCAATTACGAGTATCGTTAACGATATAGTGATGTACCATCTTCTTTAGCTAAAAAATTCATGTAACAGTTAATGATAAGGTCAAATTTGTGGTGACCTTAACCTTGATCACAGTTCACTATTTTTCAAGCATGATGCCACCCTGACTATCTGTTGTAGAGATGCTCCAATTTCATACTTGTACGGGTTTGCGTATGTGTAAGCTTTCATTTCTATACCACGTTATCGTCAAAATATACACGTATACAAGAATCATTGTTGACGAACTTGATTATATCAATCGAATGTATTCAAGAAGGTGCGTTATTATCACCATCAGCAATATTACGTTTAGATGTTCAACCCGTAAGGGTACAGGTGCAAGCATGAAATAGCAATCTATGTTTTTTGCAGACCTCACTTAATGTTTGGACTTTTCCTAAAATTGAACCTAATTAAAACAGGTTTCCCAATACACATTTTTGCAGTTATCGTAAAATGAAATTTTGTTATAAGTAGGCTTGAAGCTCGAAACACGGGCCAGCTCTTACGCAAATTAAAAAACAAATCAAACTGTTATCCTGTTTATCACGGGTGGTAAACGCACAATCCAATTCCCACTGGGAATACGCTTAAAAAAGGGTTCCGCGACACCCGGTGCCGGTGTTGCGCGTAAAAAGACGAAATTGAGGTATAGTCCTCAACCAAGATTGTTCAAATTATTACCCTGGGGGAAAAGTGGCCCCACCCCGGGTGTCCCAAGTTTTACATAGACTTATCCGTCGCCAACAATGTTTATGATTTTGCTCAGTATCAGACAATTATTTAATAAATTTTCTCGAAAAAAAAAAAGCGAAATGGTATTCGACAAAAATATGAAAATACATCATATATGTAAAATATCTGGTTTGTAATTTATGATTCGGCTTTATCGTCACAAAAATGTCTGGCGACACGAAACGTGAAAAAGTATAAAATTATCAAAAATGGCAGTTTCTACATCATGTCAAACTTTTCTGCCACAGCAAGTTTGGAAATAATTGTCTGAATTATTTCAAGAAGAAATGACCCATAATTTTAGGTAGGAGGCCAATAGGGTCTACCATGCACACCCACACACCCCTAGACTTTTTTCATAGGTACCAAATTGTTTGGCAGGACCAGCCCTTTCGAAATAAAAATGTTCCCATGAAAAAAATACTCTTTTAAACTATACAAGATATCACTGTTTCCATTGCAACCGTTCATTGTTGGAAAATATTTTCCAACCATATAGGGGAAAATCAGTCATATCTTGGTCAGTTTTGGTGATAAACAATAAAAATGGTGTAAAAATGGAGCTAAGACATTGGCCTTTAAAATGCAGTATTTCTGTGTTTATTAACTAATTTGCATATTCATGAATATTCATGAGAATGTTACAAAATGACAACATTTTATTAGAAAATATTTTTTTTTTTTTTAATTTTTAAATCAATTTAAATGTACCAAACAGTTTTTATCTGTTCTGAAAATCTCTCAGTGTTTTCTTAAATAGTATTTTGTAACACTGATTGTAACTTATTTACTCCAAAATAGGTATGTTTAGCTAATTTGCATAATATTAACCATAACCACAACCAACATCTCAGGAAACAAGATACCACTAAAATTTAATAAAATGATATAATTAACTGTTATCAATGAAATAACAATTGTGTGAGCTATTGTTTGGAAATGAAGTTTAAACTACTTTCTGTAGAAAGAATCAGTATGTTACATACTTTACACATGCTACGTTTCCATTTCAATAACCTTGTTTTGTTACATCAATTATTTAGAAAAAAATTGATCAGACAGCTTTAATCTGGTCTTAATGTCTCTCAATGTGTTCTAGAATAGTATTTTATTACTGTGAAGGTAAATATTTTATTCTACATTAGGATATTAGCAAATTTGCTTAAATTAATCTATGCTGAAACAGACATTTCTGAAAACAAAATACAACTAAAACTGAACAACATGATGAACTAAACACTAAACTGTGATCAATATACTTGTGTTATTTGAGCTGAAACACATGAAAAAATAAATGTAAATACTTATTTGAAGGAGCAATCTGTTTGTAACATACTTAACATATGTTACGTTACCATTCCAGTAATCTTGTTTTGTTGTATTGTTATTTTCTCAGAAAATAGTAGAGGAATATTTGGTTATCAAGTTGTTAAAAACTTCTACAAAATAGTACAGCTCCATAATTTCAAAGCACTGAGATTTGTTCCATAACGGCGCTTTAAAATACGTTACCACTGTACTTTGCTGTATTTAGAAATATATATGAAGAAATCGGAACCATTGATTTCAATATTATGGTATCATGGATTTGTTAATAAAGTATTAATTCTAACATTATTTCTTCACTTTTGTCAAGAAAGAAATCATCTGTAACATTCATTACACATTCAATGTTCCTTTTTTTCATTTTTTTCATCAGTTTAATTATACTAATATCTTTCTTAAATATGTTGTTCTTTTATATGATGGTTTCAATAGTGTTGTCAATATTTACATTTTACATTGATTATATATTTTTATGTATATATTCTGTATATATTAATAATGATTACATCCCTACTAACATACATACACTGATAATAGGGTTACAATTTGGGGTTTCCATTCATGGAAATTGTTTTAATGAAATATTTATCTCGTTTTGTGTTATTGTGTAGTGCATCAATGCAGTTATGTACATGAGAATTAATGCATTGCTTTTTTAGTTTCAGAAACACATGAATTGTATTGAGATATTCATGGGATTATTGATGAAAAATTCAGTGTTGTAAAGCTGCTGATAACAAAAAAAAAAAAAAAAAAAAAAAAAAAAAAGAAACAGAAATTAGTACTTTAAGTAATCTTTAGATTTAATCTGATAAAACTGGCAAAAAAAGTGAAGAATGTGAATGATATTAATTCTATGAAAACCAAATTGTTAGAAAAACAATCACATAATGTTGTTTAAAACTGATAGAAAGATACTGAGTGCTGTGTAAACGACACTCCAGAATTGCTGAAAACATTTTGCAATAGACCCTTTTGAAGCAAAGATCGCAGCCAAGTAAATAAATAGCAAACTCAGTTGGATGATGTCTGTTTATGAGACGTAATGAAAAGTAAAAAGCACCTGATGCCCCCTAGCACTGGCTTAAGAGGAATTCTATTTAAGTATGGTCTGAAAGGTTCGGAGAAAGAAACAACACTGAAAGTGGGTACAAGGAGACTTTTTACAACAATCATATGGCACTTAAAGAGTATTTAAGGGATAGTAAATTGTTTTTAGCTCATCCTTTTGAAGCATAACAACACAATCGAGCAAAATGATAGCTGACTTAGTTTTATTATGTCTGTGCGTTAGATGTAGTGAAATGTGAAAATGCCTTCATACTCCTAGCACTAGCTTAAGCAGTGGTCTGTAATAGTTAAATTTTATGGATTACTTAAAATTTGAACTTAAACTCAGGTGAAAAATATGGAATGCACAAATTATGAGGCAGTAGTGTTACAAGAATTAAATTCTGTACGTCTTGAAAGATGTTATTTACGATGTTTTTACTTTAATGTTACCTAATATAGCATGTAGCATATATTTGCTGTCTTGATGGTTATATGTTATGAATAATATGTTGCTTTGTAGCATATTATTCATAAATTAGAAAGCAAATGACAAGAGAAGATCATAGACTCTCAAAATCACTTTATTTTAATGAATGAAAATTTATTACACCTTGATTCTGAAGATATTTGTATCGTTCTCTCGAGTTTCGTGCTACAGTCTGAACTTTTTACAAAGAGAAGTTACCGTAATGCCTTTGTCATAAACTTTGGTATGTAACTTGATTGATAATCAAACCTTTTTTGCTATGATTGATGCATAGTTACTCTTAGTAGTGTTTCTCTTAATGTTACTGTAACGGTATATCAAGGAATATTCCACCACATAATATAATTTAGTCCTTGTCTGTACAATTAAGAATACCAAAAATATATTTTATACATTCTGTCATTCTTGTAAATGTTTCAAAATGACTTCAGTAGTCTACTTTATTTCATATGTATAAAGTTTTATATATTTCTTATATCTTGATATGGTGTAACTTAAACAATTTTGTCCAGCTGGTTTTAGTTTTAAATCTAAAGTTTTTGCTTTAAATACCAGCATTATTTTCTTTGTTTATTAGTTTTGGTTTATCACCACTTTGCAAAAGAATTCAGTCATGTAATGTTGAGCAGTTAACCTAACAAGTGTCCATATGTTCTGTACCGGAACTACTCAGTTCTCTGCAGGCAAGTGCTAAGTTCTCCGCATTGTACAGATAGGTGTAAGTCTACTTCTACTAAGCTGACTTTAGGCACGACGTCTTAATTCAATCGTCACGAAGAGCAAATGCCTCATCCAGATATCTGACTCAGGACCCTATGATTCATCCTATAAAGCTTAGGTTGGTTTTGTATATGTTCTTTTAATGCTACTTTTTCTAAAATTCAAAAAGTACTTTTATAAAACTTGACTTTTACTAACAGGGTGACTGAAAATATCAGCTGTATGATCATAATATTGTGGATGCACAGATGGATATTATTGCATGCTTTATTGAACTTCCTTCTAAAATTAGAGTTACATGGATGGTGCAATATATTGTTGGCTATTTATGAAGTAAGAGAAGAAAACCTTCTTAAAACAGCAAACAGTTTAAATAAATCAGTATGCGACAATTTGGGTTTCAACTTCTTTTTGAATGTCTTTTTAAAAAACAATGGTAGTGGTTGTGACAGGAAAGGCCGTACCGGCGACAGTAACCATCAGAACAAATCAACACCCTTTACAATATTTACAAATTTATTTACATAAGATGATTATTTACAATGAATAGATGATATGAAAAAAAAAACTGATTATAAGAAAGAAAAAAAGAATTCAGTACCACCAGATACAAAGTTCTTACAGTTTCATTTTAAAGTGACGTGACACAGTTCTTTAATTTAATTGGGAACTTTAAGTAGCACAAATAATATATGACGTATCTTTAAAACAAGTCCCTTTAAACCGTGAATACGTTGATTCCGTATTGGCTCCCTATGGTGGTAGGTGATTGCATCCTTGAGCTGACTTCAGAGGATAACAAAAATCAGCGTCTTTGCGGTTTACGGCACAACCATGGGACGAAAGCTCTGCGCTGGGAAAATCACATCCAGGCGAGTGAAGACACGTGAACCTCGGGCATTGTACTTCCGGGTTATGACATCACCAGGTATATCGTCTGGCGGAAGAAGCTAAAATATATAACATATGGTAAGCACCATAGCAAAACAAATAAGTCAGGGCATAAAACTGCTCCTTTGAGTACACCATACCTCCGTAGGCTCCCATAAATAATACGTGCTACTTATACAAAACATATGTGCTACTAAGTTCATACGTCACGTGATTAAAATACGTCACTAATTACTTCCATTATTACAAAAATTACTTACTTAAAAGACTAAAGTTAAAGTATGAAAAAGATATGAAAAGTTTATGATGAAAACATTATGGATACGGACATGATAAACTGCAGCTATTATTTACAACTACAAATTAACAAAATTCAATTTAAATCAAACGTTATACAATAATTTGTATCAATATAATGTCTAATGTCATACAACAAAACGGACATTGTATGTTTATGCAATAGACTGGCACAATATTTCAAATTACAATAATATATTACATACATGGTACTAGACTTGCCACATTTATACATTACAATGCAATGCAGTAACGGCGTTCCATAATTACGAAATGTTTGACATAAGTTTTTGAAACAGTGCTTTACAATTATCATGTTACAAATTTCAGTACAAATTTTACATCTTATATAAATGAAACATTTTAGACTCCTCTTTCCAAATAATTTACAAAAGTCTGAAAAATTTAATAAATTATCCTGACATACCGAAACTAGCCAAAATCACATGCCGAAAAGTAAATGTTACAGAATTCTGTAGAATGAACAAAAATTTACCAAATAAAAATCGTAATGCAAAAATCATATAAAAATCTAACAAATAAATTTCTTACCTCGATCGAGCATAAATTTCTAGCAAGAAAAATTAATCAGACATAGATTCGTCTATAATGTCGGAAGGTGGTGTGCGCAAGGCATATCTAGTCCAGTCTATTTAAAGGGTAATGTCCCGCCAACTACTAAATTTCATGGGACTCACGGATAATCCGTGTGCTATGACTATTGTCATTTTCACGGGATTCACGATATAGCCGGGGAATCTAACTACATTGGCGCGGATTGAAATTGACAATTTGAGGCCCATTATAGTGGTTTTTGGGATAAAAACATAAATTACTGAAGTTTATAAAATATCAACTTTCTTATTACTGAACCGAATTTAATAAAATTTACATGGAAATTTAAGTTATGAAATACAGAAAAACATGAGAGGTATTTCAGGCGTGAAATCTGACATTTACCTCAATAACTCAAAAATTTACAAAAGATGATGCAATACCTGCATTTACACTACAGATAAAATAAGGCCCGTATGTCAATTTGTGACAGTGGTAAAGTATTTTAAAGTGTGTAACGGAAAAAAATATCACACTCTCTGACAAGTAAAGAAGTATATTGTATAATTATAGTACAAAATAAGTAATATTAATCATGTTTATGGAATATTGTCTAAATAATAGATGCCATACAACAAGGTTGTTGAAATGGTAACGTAATGTATGTTACATTTTTATTCTTCCTTGAACAAAGTGTTAATTCTATGTCTGCAAACATTTAGATCACATAAAAATTAGTTTTCAATTGACAGCAATTGATTGTATCATTTTATTCAGTTTTAGGGGTTTCAGAATTCTATTCAATGTTTGTGACACTGGTTCATTTTATGCAAATTAGCTGAGCACATCCAGTGTTGAGAAAACTAAAGTGCCATAAAAGTAATAAAATAATATATTACAAAACACTAAGAGACTCTAAGACCAGAATAAAGCTGATTAGTACATTTAAATTGATTTGAAACTTAGAAAATTTTTCAACAAAAGTTTGTTATTTTTTAACATTCCCATTAATATTCATGAATATGTAAATCAGTTAATTAACATAAAAACACTGCTTACTAAAGTCCAATGTCTTAATTCCATTTTGATAGCATTTTTATTGTTTTATCCCTAAAACTGATTATCATCTATATGGTCGTCCTTTTCAAAACTAAATGGTTGCCATGGAAACAGTGAAATCTTATATAGTTCAAAAGAGTTTTTCATGGGAACATATTTTATTTCGAAAGAGCTGGTCCTGCCGAACAATTTGGTACCTATGAAATAAGTCTGGGGGATGCATGGTAGACCTCATTGGCCCCCGTGCTATTTAAATTCCATCGCAAACAAGGAAACACACACTGTATCATTGTACGTGCACACCCTATAATCCTTCTAATGAAGGTATTTAAAAATGAATGCCATTCCTGTTTAGCTTGAAAGTAACTTAGTAATTATTTCCATGAAATAGATTAATTTTTTATCAATAATAGCCTCTAATTGTCTTAAAATTTCTCTTTCCTTGACCGTTCCGATATAGGGGGTCTTCGCGTACTTATACGTGCACCGGTTACAGATAAAAATAAAAACAACTGGTCACTGTTAAAATTTTTATACTCGAACAATACAAACAAACCACGACATATGAAGTTGGACAGTTTTGATGATTAGAAATGTTGGAAAAAAAGATATATATTTGTTATCATGACAATTGCCATTAGTTAACAATGTCAATACACCGATTATTTGGAGTACTCTGAACAATTCTATTCAAATTCACATAATATGATAGGTAGAAACCACTGGGGATACAGCAAAATGGTAGAGTGTCGTAGGTGTGAGAGATCCAGAAGTCGCAGCCAGAGTTTAAATACCTACATTCTGCTACAGAATGTATTTATAGGGTGTCGGACTATTTCAGATGATATCAATAAATGAATGTAAAACGTTTAATGCCATCAATTACATCTTTTATTTTGTCCACAGCATTGAAATAGAATCCGTTCTTGTTGCCAAAAATCAACTGTATAATTTATCATCTCGCTATATAAAAACACTGTTTTTATAGGGTGAGCAATTTTATACTGATGTAAATTCAATTGTTACAGCACACAGCTGGTATATTTAATTATTTGTAATAACACTTGACTGAAAGCATGGATAATTAAAAAAGGTCATTTATGACGAATCTCTTCACACCGTAGTCGTGTTTAAAGTGGAAATATTTCAAAGTTATTATTATTATCTTTTTTTTCTTTTGGAATTCATTATATGGTTGACAAACATTTTTATTGTAATACTGAACTACGGCAAAAAGTGCATCTAGCCTATGAATCAGATTCCCCACTTATTTTGTCACAGTGCATATTTTGCCACATGCACGGCAGTCAGGTAGTTTTTTTGTATAAGGTACATCTTTGCAGACCTTAAACACGCTTCTAAAGATAGCAGGAGTGGAATACTAGTCATCTGATCTGGAAATTGCACATCTTCGTAATTCCTTATCGGGTAGAAAAGTGATTCAGGAATGCCTGTAACTTTAGCGTATATTGTTACCGTTGCTTTGATTTTTTTGCCATAGGAAACATTCCTGATGTTCGACTGAACTTTCGGGCAGGTCTTATCTATATGAGTCAATAACGCTATTCGTGGAATTCCTGGAATAAAAACTGCACAACTTAAGTAACGTTCTAATTCAGATAGCCTAGGTTTTTTTCGTGGTACAGATATACGTACCTTTCGCCATGCGTAAACTTTAAATGTGTCTTTTGGGTCCATACAGAACGATAATAATAATAACTTTAGGATCAAATCATTCCATATTTTCTAATTATCTTGCATTATCACTTGACAGAATATGCATTGTGTTTCACTAACATGTACTCACATATTGATATGAAATCTAAAACCGCTTCATTTAATAAGTGAAATAATTTGTTAGAGGACTATTATCCTGACGCTGAACTTATCACATATGCCGGTTATTTTGCGGAAGAAGTGACTAGTGGATTTTCCGGAAGTCTCGATCAGGTTTATACCGATATGAACGCACAAAATATAGCATTCAATCCATAAATAAATATCAAAATATTGTTACAAAAGGTGCAAGGGCCGAATTATTGCAATGAATGGATATTCATCTTTAAATTTCTTAAGTGTATATCCGGTGATACTACAAACCTTTGAGAGTTGTCTTCAATGGATAGTCTAAATAAGCAGAATATATCTGCTAATGAGCAGGCAATCCGTTTATATAACAATGCTATATCTACAGCAACCTTAACTTGTTTCATGGAGGTATAAGAGCCAGAATTAATATTATATCAAACAAGTACAGCAACAATAATCTCAAACTCCAAATAATATAGGAAGCGGAAGTTAAAGTACAAACTTCAATTGCAAGTAGGCACAACCTATTTTAGATATATATGCAGGTAACTGTATCAAAGTACACAGTCAAAATATCATTTTCTGAAAAAGAGTTATTTAAGCTGAAAATAAACGGTCTTGGGTAATTTTTCTTTAAAACAAAAATGGAGATAACTCCGCTAAGATTTTATTGCAGGCTTATGTAACTATTTACCTAGTACCTCATGCAAACCATGTACTTTTTACATGCATAATTATTACAAGGGTTAGAAGTCTGAATGAGAACTATGTAAAGATAAAATTAGTCACAGCACTGGGCAAAGTGTGACATTTTTGGCGGTGAATTTTGTCAACAAACAGACGATTTTTTGAAAACGTTAAAACTCACAAACTTTCACAAAGAAAATTATTTTGGAAAAGCTACTGTTGGAAAGAAAAAATCTCTGCTACCCATATATATGCGTCAAAGTATAGGAGAAAATGTCTAGAAATATCAGAAAATCAAAGAAAATTTCAGGACTGTTACATGAAAGACTGTGTTATCCTACAAAGCATTTAACATAGATAGTTTACTTTTCCAATGCATTGATATAAGAAACACTGAATTAGGATTAACAAACGGTGTTCACTCAACAATTTCACCATATAAACAGAATGTTTCCATGTGTAAAGAGGGCTTAGGGTAAGTCTATATAATTTAGAGTCATTGTCATGAATACCAGAATTAATCATCTTTTAGTGAAACAAAACTGACTCCATGCGAAAGGATGATTTTAAAATTGTGTAATAGGAGCGGGAAAATGTGCAGCCCGATACAGGACTCGAACCTGCGACTTTCTGCTTGTAAGTCAGATGCCCTACTAACTGAGCTAATCGGACAATCGATATCACAAGCTAATTATATATATCATATGCACACTGCTACATTCCTCTCTCCTTTTTTCAAAGTCAAACTCTTTTGACATATCCAGCCGTTGCTTCACCCTAGCTCTAGAATTCAAAAGCTAGTCAATACACTCACGGCACCAATGTAATGGGAGCGGAAAAGCCAAATACAGGACTCGAAGCTGCGACCTTCTGCTTGCAAGTCAGATGCTCTACCAACTGAGCTAATAGGATAATCGATAACATATACTAATTATATACAATATGCAAACTGCTAAACATGTTTTGTTATACTCCATTCTTTTCAACATATGATAACTGCATCAATATCTAAATCGCTTTACCGATCTTGTACAGTAAGGTGTTAAGTTGACTAATATCCTCCATAAGTGTGTCTGTAGCGCTCGGGTCAAATGTACTGTCGAAAACAAACACCACACAATGGAATTTGCTAGTCTCCTCTGGTCGCTTGATGTAATAGTCATCGGTATCTTCTACTGCAACACCTTCTTTAAACTGAAATATAGAAAGTCCTCAAAGATTAACAAGCACTAAAATGATATGTGTTTGTTTCGAAGTTAGATAGAAATACAATGAATATAACCAGATTCAATATTGTTACGTATGGCGTAGCCATAAACGAATATATAACAGCTGTTGTTCCATGTAAAACAAAGACATGCCCTGTTTATATTAATATAATGTTTTTATTGTTTAATAAAATATCCAATATCCAATAGTCGCTTTGCATTTTCCATGCAACATCATGAAATTACGTGCAACATTATCATGTCAGAATTGTTATGCTGAAAAAAGGCTTTTATGTTTAATCAACATGTGTTTTTCCCCATTCTCTTTTTAATATTTATTTGCCTAAATATATAATAATTACAACTATTACTCAATTCATAGATTTGCACGTTTCTGGTTGGCTGCTTCGGCACACGTGACCAACTTTCATTTCTAAATGAAGCCATCACGTATTTATTAGATGTAATTAATATTCATAATTTTACGGACTAATTTTTTCGTTTCTGAAAAAAAATGGATTTTTTCCAAATAGGAAACAAATGGAAGAAGTTTTTATAGTTGTAATTATAAGAATTGAATGGTATTTTTCAATTCTTAAATGAACAATCTAAAAATGACTATATAGGTTACATACACAGACTTTCGGAACTTTGTGAAAGTTATTTTGATCTTACATGTAAAACAAACACACGTTCTTTTTATTTCAAGTATAAACTAAATTAACCCATTTAATAATGACTTACCAGGCAAAAATATGCTTTGTATTTTTCCTGTGAAATAACCAGATATATTTCATTGTAATATTTAGTAAACATTGAAAGACGTGTAATAAAATTCTAAATGTTTCCATAATTGTAAACTTTCCGTATGTTTACAATATCTTATTGACGCATATACTTTGGTTTGAAATAATTTTTGTTTTACACGAAATTATAGATAACAATTTAAAGTGCATATTGCTGGGGTTTTTCTAGTTCCAATCCTTGTCTTAGTTATCTCCCCTGTCTGTGCGTCCACAAAGTCACAAACAACGCCTTGCTCATTTAAAATCGGCGTAATTGAGGTACTCCAGTCTTTCAGATTGTTATTATTGTTAGCATCATGAGTTAATGGTGCAAAGAAAAATATTTCTAAATAAAAAATGTGATTGTTTTTGTGTAAAACACTAAATGTCATATCATGAGAACTTTGCAGTACCTGAAGAAGAAACGGGTACTAAACTGTGCCTGCGGTACCACCTTTGCCGATGAGGAATGAAGGTACTTCGATTCCGGTACAAAACAAGCGAGATCGTTGAGTGATTGTTTTAATTTTTGTTATTTTATTATAGCATGGAGCATTATTTAAAAAATTGGGAAATGAAGCTGGGTGTAGATTTATATTATGTACATATTCATGCTAGATGAACAGTGGCAAATGATCAAAATACTAGAAATTCCAGGACAAATAAGTTGGGAATGAAGTTTTCCACATCAACGACTGTTCAGACTAATTTCCTTTCGCTGACCACCCAAACAGTATCGTCACTGCCAGCGTAAATTATATCTATAGATTACATATGATCTGCCAAAACATAAAATGTATCCAGAAAAATCCGAATTTGGAAGTTATGCCATTTTTGGTAAAGTGCCGCAGGTACTTCGACGATGCCGAAGCCCCTTAGAGGTTCCGCAGGTACTTCTAAAACTAATCAAATCTCCAATAACTCGCCCTCGTACGGTCACAATGATGTTATATTCGTCAGATGCTGCGCTTCTATTTCAAGAAAATGGAATAAAAATATCTTTAGATTTTGTCCATCATCCGCCTTTTTTGAAATTTTGCAACAACTCAAAAAAAAAACGATCAAAATATTTTTGGAACAACTTTATTGACGGTTTGTAATCATTACCAAAGAATATAATTACATCCCCTATTTGAAAATGTGCTATGTACAGTGAAAGTTAGAGCTACACCGACGCTGGAAATACAAAAAAAAATGTATAATAATAAAGTATTAATAATAAATCTGTTTTATAAAAAAATTACTGAAAAGAATCTCCTGTGTTGATGAGCAAAAATTTGCACTTTCTACATGACGATGGTAATTGTAAGTGTATTTGAATGACACACACGTGTATGTTTAACAGGATTAGTAAAGAATTAATACAGTTCCATATGTTTTATTCATTTAAATAACCACACCATGAGAATACAGGCTGCATGTAGGAGTGGAGGTCCAGCAAAACTGTTTTGTCAATTCACATGATTTTTATTTTATTATACTACTTTGAACTTAGTAGGCTTATATAGCAGTTGATCTGGATGTTGTGAATATCATTTAGGTCACACTAAATTAATTATAGGTTCTTAAATTTTTTAAAACCATATCTCAGACTCAGTTTCAAAACAATTTTTTTTACGTGCACTCGGTCTTTTTTCATTATGTGTGTAAAACTGAACTTCATTAACGTCACATTCTCCAGATCATTTCACGTATACATTATACATTGTAAGTTTTTTTTCCTGTCACCGATTTTCATTGTGACAAGTCGATAAAAATAATGTGTATTTTTATCGCTTGGTCTGGGATCTAAGTTTACAATAGTAAATCATAACCTGATGGGCATCACTTTCACATTAAAAACTATATATTTAGTTTAAACATAAATGTCCTGTTAACATACATTACTCAAGTTATAAAGGTAAATGCTCTAAGCATTTCTATTTCTGTATATTTGGTAATCCAGCAACATGCGATTCTGAAGATATGCTTGAATTAACTGGAATCTTTTTTTTTTCGTACATTGAACATGTATTTAAGTCCTACTTATCAACGATTAAACTTCCGGTCATGTAGCTGTTGTACATGAAGTTAAAAACCTAAAGTACTGGGCGCTTTCATTTGGCTTTAATAGCAAATTGAAACTTAATTCGGGATTCATGACTAAGTAAGTCTCCTTGCCAAGAAACCTGCTCACGACGGAAATTTATGTTCTTGGGTTTAGCGCCATATTAAGTTCTTTTTTGATGACGGGTGGTTAATTTACTTAATTAAGCATCGGTGAAGAACCAATACTAGACTCTCGTCTACGTAAGAAACTGTCAACGTTCTCACATAAAGATAGTAAAATTGCACCTCTATGTTCACAGCGTTTATAAAAGGCGATCTTGCTTGTACTTTGCCTCTCACAAATACTAGGTTTTAACGATCGTACCATCTGACCATGATATGCATTTAATCAGAATCACATGTTCTTTTGTTTGTTTAAAATCATAACTATAATTTTCCTATCGTAAGCTTGTCTGACTTCGGCAATTCTCGGCGTCAAACTTGGAAAGATCGAAATAAACAGCATCAAGGCAACCTAAATTAACCCACTTGAAACCTGGAAGACTGGTTTTGGTAATCAGACTCAGATGGAGGTATAATTATAGTGACCATATCACTTTGTATTTTTTACCGACAATCGGATTACATCGCATCGTAGGAAAGGAAATGCGTATAAGTTTTTCTTAAAAAAGGCTGCGTGTTTATGGAATTACACTCTGTGTATCGTTAAAGGTTCCATGTGCAGAGCTGTATGAAATACATCTGCGGTTGTCTCGAAATCATATTCTAGTACTTAAGTTGCGTTCTGTCCAACCCGGAGCTAAAGGGCATTAACTGTAGCTTGTGTTTCCACTACCGTCCATGAACAGACTCATTCAAACCGATCCTGCAACATTTTCGTTTAATTTTGTGTTGGTTGACTTGTGGTTTTCCACTTTTTCTATCATAATAAGTTTACATGTTCAAATCAATATGATGACGTCATTCTGTTTCCTTGTTCAGGCAAATCGCGTGCACAAACGAAATGCAGTGACTGACCAGTGCGTTGTGGATATTATGGGGGTGGTCAGTAAACAGACTACGGTTGCTTTAGTTAACTACTAGTTATCTCTTTCAAACAGAATTATAGCTGAACTTTACTAACTCAGTTCAGTATCAAAACTATGATTAGTCAATTACTTTACATGTAGGAATTATTTAATATTTCGCATGACAGCCTTACCCTATTCAACCCTTCAACTAAATACTAGGATTTATTCATGTAAAGTTCTTGAAAAAGGTAATGTTAGAATTTATCTTAATCTGATCTTAATATACATTGTCATAATTGCTCTTGAATTAAAACTACATATGGAGAATTATAAATATTAATACCTCATAGTTTTCCTTTATGTGTCCCTGTATAAGATTCATAATATTCCCAATATGAATCCCTTTGTCTGTACTTGAAAGCCCTTTTGCATCAGCAAAGACGTAGTTTGTTAATTTTCCATCTTTTCCTTCATGCTTTCGGTACTGTTTGAAAGCAGGAAAACATTTGTTGCAATAAAAAAAATCATAAATTGAAGCAAGTCAGCGTATAAAGCTAACAGGAAGAAATTAATATTTTTCTGTCATTAATATACTATACGAACGACTTTCTATACAATTAATGTAAATTTACTAAGTGAGAAAAAAAGATGTAAATATGTAAGATTTTCAGTAACAGTGGTATGCTAAGATAGAAAATACCAGCAATGCTCTCCCATCGCTGCGTAGTCATTCCAAATATTAATACACGGTAAACTATACTGTCTGCATTTCTTCCAAATTTACGTCATTAATCCTTACTACATAATGAAACAGATCATCTCAGTACGATTTTAGTATCCCTTGTGAGACGACGCTTTTCTATGAAACTGTTAATTTGACATAGTGATTTAGATCTTCTTAGAAATAGAATTTTTACAAAGGGAATGTTTTGTAGTAAGCAGAAAGATGAAGTCTGGCTAAATCAAATCATTGCGTTAAAATGTTATTTGGCCTAAAAGCGTTTGCTGAGATGCATAAGGTACACGCTTTTCCATGAAACTGTGAATTTGACATAGTGATTTAGATCTTCTTATAAATAGAATTTCTACAAAGGAAATGTTTTGTTGGATGCAGAAAGATGAAGTCCGGCTAAATCAAATCATTGCGTTAAAAATGTTATTTGGTCTATAAGCGTTTGCTGAGATGCATAAGGTACACAGTGTATCGGGACAAAACCATTTATTTAATCAGTCGCTTCATTATACACCGGATCAGACGTTTCGTCATTATAAAATTGTATTAAAGTGTGAAAGCGCTAGGTTCATAAACAAAATTAAATCAAACACCGAGATTTAAACTTCAAACGTCATGATTTTTATTTGCGTTTACAAAATTGATACGTTTATATGAGTGTTGCTTGCAGAGGGTGTAAAAATGAAACCAATTAACTTCATTTATGAATCTTAAGTGTCATGCTTAGTAAAAGTGATAATCGAGTCCGAATTCAAAGAAATAGCTTTCCTTTCAAAAATCTGCAAGTCCCTTCCTGACTCCTGATTTTATAATGGTCATCATGTGCCTATTTGTCAAATATATATCTCGTTTATAGTCCTATAATGTGACACGAACTACGGTAAGAGGATCCTGTTCCTGTGTTCAATATGTTAGTTAGTGTTTATATCTTGCAGTAGCCTTTTTATCATTTTCTAGCCTGAAGATGCATAATTCTATGGTTTTAAAATCATCCGAGTCCTTAATTGCTATTTGTTTTTTTACCGAAAAATATCCTCAGCAGATCTCACGAACCCCCAACAGTGGGAGAGGAATCCCCCCTCAACCACGCCTTAAGTAACTTTCAAATTATTTACGCTACACCCCTGGCTATGAGTTTTGCTATAGAGCCTTACATCAACTGTGAAAATATTTCAGGACAGAAATGTCTTGATGAATGTCGCTTCCACAAAAAATGCAGTTTGTGACTCTCTTGCTCAGCTTCGAGAATCGCAGGATTTGTCGTCTCATTCATAGTTTCCTTTCTATTTGACTAATTTCCTAAAAGTGCAGCTACCAATCATAGTCTTTAATTGCTACAATTCGCTTTAGGGAGGGTTTCACTAATTTAAAAGTAATAATACGTAACATATTTTCCATGGACGGAAAATCCGTCTGCTACATCTTTGCATACTTAACCCCAGTTTTTGAACATTTTTATTTGCAAATTGCTTTTCTTTAGTCACTATGCTTCTAACGGCAAATGAAAATTTATAATAAGGGAATCAGTTATAAAGCAATGTTTGTTCATACCGAGTATTCGGAGATTTTAAACATAGCTCACTAAACTATAATTACATATCTATTATCCTTTGAAAATTGCATTTGCAGTGAATATTTGATATCTGCTAGCGTAAGTCAAGCAATACTGAATATTATTATGACAATTTTTTATGATCTCTTATATCATTAAATAGGCAGTGCATGCATACGACAAATATTTCAGATATATGACAGCTGGAATGCTAGCATATATAAACATATAGGTTCTGAATCAGATCTGTTACCATAAGTTAGTTATGCAATCTGTATTTTTATGTAGGGTTTAAACGGTGTGGTTATGATTATCAACTTTAATAAAAACGGGCGGCTTGCAGTTTTGCTTTTACTTATAATAATTATGTACATTGTTATTAAAATATTTTTATTTTTATTGAAGAAGCGACACAAGAAGAAACGTAAAAAGTAATTATAGACATTAAAGAAAAGTTATGAATGTTTAATTAAGGAACACAAACAGGTACATGGAAAAAAGCAAAGTGTGGATGTTTTAAAATCTCCATGACAAATGTCTGTTATATTATTATTATACCAGATTTATGTAGCGCCTTTTTCATGATAAACACGTTCAAAGGTGCTTTACAGCAACTACAGCCACACAGGGCGCGAAATTATCCTCTACCAGTACAGACACAGAGCGATCTGACCAGAGGGTCAGAACAGACATAGAGAACTTTTCAGATATAGACGTGCCCGGCTAACTTAGCCAAGCTCTTTTCGAATAGACAGTCTTTTTCTTTAAAGTGCCCGGTGCATAGCACCGATACACGCGAAGCCGTCTTTCCTGGGAAGAACTAGTACAGGCCTTAAGTTAGGTGGGAGACACTCAAGAGCATCTCAGAAATTTCCAGTGCCTGGACCGTGATTCGAACCCCGGACCTCTGGATTGACAGTCAAGAGTGTTACCACTAGACCACCGGCCCACCCTGTTCCTTTTACCATATATGCTGATTTTTAAAGACTTGCCAGAACAAAATAATCTGAATTTGAACAGAAATTTAAAATCCAAAAGCACATTACACCTGTGCTTTTGGATATCAGTTTGTCCGATATGATGCTCAAACTCATGAGCCAGCTGTACACAAAGGCAAATAATATGCAGTGGAAGTGCTTTTAAACCACTTAGTACGTGAGTAAAGCAATAATTATGATTTTATACGTATCAAAAGAGCTAAAGCCGGTTTCTGATGCACTTACCTCAATTTTACACCCCTCCGCCTCCTCCCCTCCCGCCAATGTTAAACGATGTATTGTATGTAAAGATTATCCCCGTCAGGTGTATGCCTAACATACACAAAGGAAGCAGAATGTATGGAATATAAAACACAAAACTGCTCTTGTAAATTTTTATAAGCAAACCTTAAGAACCAAAATTGCATGTACTCAGTACCTTTCCAGAAGACAGAGCATTAACAGAAACACTCTTAAACGATACATTTCAATGTTAATATCACTGATGGCTAAGTCCCTTGCTATCTTATCTGTTTCCTTGACAAATGTTATCACAAAAATATTCAAAAGGTGTACAAATATCAAACAGACACAAGAGTGACAACTTCAATTGTTTCACGGCTTAAGGTTAATGCTCGGGTTACAGATGAGGACTGATTAATTTAGGAACATATGCATGTACTTCCTTTTGCAACTGCGAGAAAAGATAGAAGGTTCAAACAACTTCACCCGATCGCTCTAAACTTCTGAATTTTAATGTTTAAATATTAGTTCAAATTTTGATAGATGTCTTTTATTGAGATGTATTGTATTTAATTGGATAATTTAGGATTTGACGAATGTTAGACGGACCTGTGTAAATTTGTAGTTTACAATTGCAAGACATAGATAAAATTTAGCAATTAGTTTACCCTATAATTAATTATATTATTTAATTTTACATACTGAAGTAATCATAGGGAGAACAAGGAAGCAGAAGAACCCGGAAGGGAAAAGTGTAAATGATGGTATTGATGATAAAATTAGCTCAGTTAATTATACATCATTTGACAGTGTGGCAGATATGATTTTTCGGTTGGGAAGCAACTCGGAAATAGCCAAGCGTGTCATTAAATCAGCATTTCGGCTTTTACCTATTTCCCTGGATGATTTCTGTTTACTAGGTTTAAAAGATAATTATGGAAATATTTATATAGTTTTTACCGATGGGTTGCAAGATATCAAGTGCATTGTTTGAAAAGTTTTCAACATTCTTACAATGGTTAGTTCAGTACTTTGCAAAAAGAAATACTATGGATCATTATTTGGATGATTTTATTTTTGCGGGAGCTCGCAATGCAAATCATTGCAGAGAGCTTGTTTCGTCATTTTCGTCAGTTTGTGCTGCCATTGGGGTTTCTATTGCGGAAGAAAAATCAGAAGGGCCTTGTACAAAGTTGATATTTTTAGGCCTGGAACTAGATACAATTTGCATGATAGTTAGGATTCCCTTGCATAAAGTTGAGAAATTGCGTGAATCTATATTTAATGTTCTGCAGAAAAAGAAGGTTACATTAAAAGTGTTTCAGTCATTGGTTGGCAAGTTGTCTTTTTTTAGCCAGGCTATTCGCTTAAGTAGAGCGTTTTTAAGAAGATGCTATGACGTTATGACAGGTGTAAAAAAAACACATTACAGGTAACGTATGTCAGTTTCAGTTAAGCTGGATTTAAGTATGTGGTTAACATTTCTTGAGAAGTTCAATGGTATAACATACATACCAGCAGCCGACTGGTTGGACAGTGGTAGTTTGCAGTTCTTTACTGATAGTGCAGGTTCTTCTCATCTCGGTTGTGGTTGTTTTTATAGTAACGAGTGGTCGTTTTTTGCATGGCCTAAAAGCTGGTGGTGTGAGGAAATAATGGCTGATATCACATTTTTAGAAATGGTTCCGGTTTTTCTTGCTTTGAGTTTATGGGGAAAACAATTGCAATATAAAAATGTTTTATTGAGAATAGATAATGAAGCGTTAGTGGGGGTTATTAATAAACAGACATCCAAGTCCAAACGTCTCATGCAGCTGGTGCGTCAATTTGTATTATTGGCTATGGAATACGGAATAGTTTTTAAGGCATTACATATTTCCACGCACCTAAATTCAATTGCTGATTCTATTTCCCGTAAGCAGTGGGACCGTTTCCGGAATTTAGCGCCAGATGCGAACCAGGAACCTCAACAGATACCAGATCGTTTTCGGTCAATGATTTACAATCTGAAGCTGCACGATTATTAAACGCTTCAATTTCGAAAAATACAAATGATGCTTACAGTACGGGCCTTAACTCTTTTGAGCGCTTTAGGAGGTTATATAGTTTGCAAGACTATTGGCCGCCAACTATAGAGCAAATAGTTATGTTTATTTCTTGGTTGTCGTTACAAGGTTTGGCACACTCTACGGCACGTTTGTACGTCAGTGCCATCGGATTTCAATGCAAGATAAAAAAAATGTTCTTGATATATCTAGGCATTACATTATTGAGAAAACTTTAGAAGGTGTTAAGAGATCTTTCAGCAGAAAGAAGCAGGAACCTAGGTTACCAATAACACCTCATTTATTGCAGAATATTTTGGCAGTTATACCTATAGTGTGCTCAAATTTATATGAGAGTCTTTGTTTTCAGCAGCTTATTGCCTTGCTTTCGCTGCTTTCTTGAGAGTAGGGGAACTTGCTGCAAAAAATACAGTATCACTTTCAAATGTTCTTTTAATTCATATCTGACGTAAATGTTAATGAAAAGGAAGGTAATGTAACAATTGCTATTCGATATTCTAAAACGGACCAATATGGGAAAGGATCACTTCTGAAAATAAGAAGAACATACTCTAAGATTTGTGCGATCAGTACCATCATTGAGATTTTAAAGCGACGTCCGAAAATACGTGGCCCTTTTTTCTGCCATTTGAATGGAAAACCGCTTACACGCTATCAGTTCACATCTGTATTGAAAAAATGTGTCGGCAATTTACAGGTAGATTACGGAAAATTTACATCTCATTCATTTAGAATAGGGGCAGCAACTGCTGCAGCTACGGCACGTTATCCTGTTGACACAATTAAGCGAGCTGGCCGATGGCGCTCAGAGGTTTATCGTGCCTACCTTAAACCAGAGTCAGTTTACACGCTTCCCCTTTTAACATAAATATGTCGAGCGGTGTATATATTCAAAGGAAGTCTGTAAAATTTATAAATTTAGAAAAATGTCAGACTGTTATGAATTTTCCGTAGTGTAATTTGAACAAAGTTGTTCTAGGTACAACAAAGATTTGGTGTGTTGGATCCTCAATAATCAGGCGGGCCTTTCTTGTTGCAAGACGCCGGCCTGGTGGGCTGAATCTTGACTTGGAATCTGCTGAGTTGTGGTGGCAAGGATACGGTGGTGTATCTTTATTAGATGTAATTGGTAAATTGAAAACCATGCAGAAAGTTGGATGCCAGATATTATTCTGTTGCATTGTGGGGGCAATGACCTTGGTCGTATTGCACTTACAAACATTCGCAATCAAATAGATGAGATAATTAAGTTTATTGATGACAAGTTCCAAGCTAAAATTGTTTGGTCAGAGATACTTCCTCGCTCCTCATGGCGCTATTCTGACAATCATTATACAATGGAGCAAGCTAGGAAACGAATTAATAGCTATGCTGATAAAAATGTAATAAGAAACAAGGGTTTCTATATTAAATATCCTGACCTGAGGGAGGTAACTCGAGGTTTATATGCAGAAGACGGCGTACATTTATCTTTTCTTGGCAACTGTTTATTTTTAGCACAATTATCTTCTGCATTACAAGCATTCATGTCTGGTAAAACATTTTGTTTTGAATAAGCCGTCGTTCGATTATGATGGTTCTCGTACTCGCCCAGCAATCTGTTGGTGGATATTCACTGTTACAGAAGTGTTTTTGTTTATCTCTTTTGGCGGTGGCTAACATCTTGTTCCCAGATACATCTGGGATCATCGATGTTGCCATTTGGCAGACAGCGAAATCCGAACAGAAGTTACTATACTTAGGTTTTTTATTCTAATTATTCAAATCGCTTTGACTGCGAAAGTGAAATAGTATTTTAGCATGTTTGGTCAGGGACATTTGTGTGACTTGGTCACTGATTCCCAGGATCAGTCATCAATGGTTATGGCCGAATGGAAAGTTCAGCAGATTTATTAAAACGTTTCACTGTTTGGGGGAAGGCAATTTATTGAACTTAGCCTTTTTGGGCATTTACTGAATTTAGCCTTTTGGGGCAAAATGTTTGTCATGGACATTTGTATGGCTTGGTCACTGATTCCCAGGATCAGTCATCAATGTTTATGGCAAATGGGAAGTTATCGGACTTATTAAAAAGTAAAACTGATTTAGGGCAATTTATTGTATTTAGCCTTTTTGTGCAGTTTTTGAATTTAGCCTTTTGGGGCATTATTTAAATAAGCCTTTTGTGGCAGTTTTTGAATTTAGCCTTTTGGTGCATTAACGGATTGCTGTGAGGTCGCCCTAAAAGACAATTTGTTCGGTGACTGGTTGACCTAGTGGGGTCAACATGACGAGTGAGGGAACCATGTCAAATATATCCAAACCATAGAGAAGGCAAATACAGTCGTGAAATTTTTGTAAAATTTTATGAATAAATGTGATAAAATTAAAATAGACTTGCTTTAATTAGTGGTCGACTGGATGTGGAACAACGAAATAAAATAAAAGCATACTGCATAAAATGAATATGAATGTCAATATTTATTCGCACGTCAGTTTTAATTAAAATGCTCATTTGAAACGAAGATACTGATAGGTTTGCTTTCAGTCGGGTGTTGTTGTTTGACAATTAGGTGACCTTGAATCTCCCGATAATCAACGTGCACATTTGAAAAGAAGAAAATTGAGATATAAGGTGACAACAAAAAGGTATTTGTTTTCTTACATTTCATTTAGTGCTAAGGAATGTCCGAGCAATTACGAATTCTTGTATATAATATTTTCTTCTTCTGTCTTTGAGAGTTGCTACACGCAGAAGAATGCCGAAATGACATACAGCGAATACACATTCGAACATCCTTATGGGTATTTCAGTGCGATACAAAAACAAATTGTAAAAGTGGAAACCTGTATTCCGTTTTTTGAAATACAAGCAAAATCATTTAAGCATTGCCATGTGACATAATGAACATGCAGGATTGCAAATTCTTTATTTTTTCTTCATTGTTGCCTATATATGAGTAGAATTCATTTACGCCAATATATGAATGATATAAGAATATTAAAACATTTTTACTGCACATGGAAATGAACAGCTTGGATAATGTCTTTGATAATTGCTTTTGTCTTCCAGCTTCATCAAGTTCAATGATGTCGAAACTTAGGACAAAACAAAAATTAAGTTTTGCCTTATGTTTGTTAGCCTTAGTGTTCCTTCGAGCTCAGATCTTCATGTGGTAACACAAGCCCAAACGTGTGCTTAGCCTAGTAATCTTTTAAGCTGATCGTTAACGTTCAATTTTCTATCCCATCTTGATAAGCATCCAAAGTTTCTATAGAATAACACCTTCAAATGTGAAATAATATTCCATTGGAAGCTCGAACACGCAATGATTGGGGACAAGTTACTCACGGTCATCTGTTTGCCATCAAATTTGTCTATCGAATTATAGGAAAACGAACAGTTTTGTGTTACTTAAATAACAAAAAAAAATGTCGTATCGTATGGCGCGGGTTTGGGTGAGGGTCGACGCGCGACAATTCCAAACGATACACGACACGCGAAGTGACACTCGACAATACGAAGCGACATTTTCATAATGTCGTATCGCATGTCGCCCGTCTACCGGTGAAAAGGTAAATTTTTTCCGTACGGAAAATGTCCGTGTTTTTCATTAACTTCAAATAATTGTAGAATATTCCAAACACAAGATATTTTATTGTAATAACTTTTATAAATTAAATTCAAACATTGTCTAAACGGATACGCATATTTTCACAAAAACTGATACATTCTGAGACGGTCCTCCGACGAAACAATCGGCGGTAAAATTATACAAGTTACATATCCATTTAGACAGTGTTTGAATTTAATTTATAAAAGTTATTTCATTAAAATATCTTGCGTTTGGAACATTCTACAATTATTTGAAGTTAATGAAAAACACGGACATTTTCCGTACGGAAAATTACGGAAATACAGCTTTTATCTTTAATTACGCACAGACGGACGAACAGATGTTGTTTTTGTCACAAACATTCAGATTTTGTCATTTTCTATCAAAACAAGTTTTTATTTGCAGTTATTTACCCAAAATAAATATTTTATAAGCACTTTTTCCTTATTTTACTGCTAATATTTTAAGCCAAAAATGACAAAGTTCAGCAGATGTTCCAGACGGCGTGCCCGTCGGGAAAGAACATTGTTTTTAATATTCGATTAGGCAATACTACTTATTAAAAGAAATTTCACTTAGATACCTTACTTTTAACGCTTAAAATAATAAAATGAAATTGATGAATTTTTCGAAAAAAATGCGACCAAGATTAACCGGTATTTATTCAAGTGAACACAGGTCGACGTACGATAATGGGATACGACATTATGAAAATGTCGCTTCGTATTGTCGAGTGTCACTTCGCGTGTCGAGGATCGTTTGGAATTGACGCGCGTCGACCCTCACCCAAACCCGCGACACGCGACATACGATACAACATTTGGAAAATGTCGCTTCGCGTTGTCGAGCGTCGTTTGTGATTATCGCATGTCGTTTGATAATGTCGCCGTCGCGTTTGCAGGGTCGACACACGATAACGCGAAGTGACATAGGACAATGCGATATGACGCTCGACAACGCGAAGTTACATCGCGATATATCGTGCTTTTGAAAGGCGACATTTCAAAGTGGATATCGCGACATTGTCGTTTGGGCTGTCGCCGCCGTTTGCGATTGTCGGGTGTCACTTCGTAATGTCGCTATGTCACTTCGCGTTGTCGTGTGTCGACCCCACAAACGCGACGGCGACATTATAAATGCCTCCAACAGGATTCCGTACACAATCATGTGAATAATTCGGGGAAATTCAATACGGGCGCGTATCAATGTTCATGCTAAATATCAGCTAAACAAAGTTTGCTTTGCAAGAAGGAGCAATTTTAGAAGTCAAATAGTTTCAACTTTCTGGAGAAAAATTGTAAAATTAGCTAACAACGCAATCACAAGTTGCTTTGTTTATGTTTTGTTGTTTGTGATTTACAATGAACGACTAAATAATTCTGAAACGAAATGAATAAATATTGCAAATTTCGGGAATAATCAAAACATCTTTTAAAATTTTTAAATCATCAAATAAATAACGGTAAGTACTGAGTCAATAATAGTTTTGATAGTTTTTAATCTTCTACATCTTTAACCCTTACCCTGCAAGATTTCTACGATGAACTTGTCCATCTTCCAATTTGGACAGTACCTTTAACTGTTAAAAGGGGTACTTACTAAAGAGATACTGACTGAATGGCGAACAGTCCAGATCATGATCAGACTGCACGGATGTGCAGGCTGGTCATGATCTACACTGTCGCAAAGGCAGAATAAGTCGTGTCCACCACGGTAAGGATTAATACTTGAGGAAGACATTATTCAAACAGTGCAGATACTTTTTGTTACCAATTTTATAGTCAGATATAGAGAAAAGAATAAAACAGCATGTTTACAGAAAAGGTGGATCAAACAATATTTCTTAGTGGCAAAGATATAATGACATTTTATGGTTAATCTAGGGAGATGAATAACAACTTGTGAAAATTGATCTTGCTTATACTGTCTAAATAAGTCATTTTACGTCTATATTAAAATAATTATTTCCGGATCGTACATATCTATATTTATGTTTTTCTCCCTTTTTGCACTAAAAAATAGACCATTTTCAGTCATTTCTTCACAAAGCTAGGTCACTAATTAAATAATTATTGTAATTACGATTTTAAAGTCTAGTGGATTTAAAAATCTGTTGCTTGTTAGATCTAATGAAAATAACAATGTGTCCATTATGTTATATGTATATTTTCGACACTATACACATATGATTTTGTTTATTATACAGCTTGGCACGGGGTAGGACTTGTGGTGCTATTCATAGTCATAGCTGCAGTAAAGAACAGTCTTCTAACGGATTTTACACCGCCCAACTTAGGAGGACAAGGTTTACATTTGGTAAAATTAATAGGCTTTTAAGTACAGCTTTAAAAATAAGCATAAGGTGGTCTGCTTACGTAGGCCTATCAGCGAATATAATTGGACTTGCGTCGGCCATAACCAGCTGCCCAGCTTGTGAAAAAGATCATCAAGAACACGATGATGATGACAACATGAGACTGCAGGAGTATGTGTAACTCTCTTAAATGTAACGCAAATAATCGAAATTAATAAACAAGCTGTATCAATAACTGTATAACACTAACACGGATTATGATAATGATATATATAGGTATTTCATCGAAAACAAGAATGAAGTAAGTAACTATTGGCTCTTTGATTTTGAAGATATTTATTAAGTTGCAATCACCTGTTGCGTTCAAGTAACTGTCGACTATATAAGTGAAGTAACTATAGGCAGTTTGTTTCTTTTTAGAAAATTGAAAATTGCATGAACTTACTAAATCTAAATTGTCTTCAGTCTCATTACGTACGAGCGATGTTTACTTTCAATTTATCAATATAATGTTGTCAATGTACCGCGTGGTATATGGCGTTCAAAATGAAGCCTTGATAATTATAAAGTAAACCGAAGATCTTTCTAGTTTAAATTTCCTAGAAAAGAATCGGAATATTATAACTTAGGACTTTTTAGTGATATTTTGTTTTCCTAGCAAAATAATGGCTTCACTAGGCGGATATAACAGTTCTGTAACTCTAGAGCATAGTAGGTTTGAAGGTGAGACTTCTGAACAACATTTTCCTTGGTTATACCTCATATACAATGATGATGAGTAAAGGTTGTGCGTAGTAGTTGAGGCTAGGAGGCAAGTGTTTCACACCCTTCTGTTGGTAGAGATCGTAAATTGAGCAGCTAAATAAAACATAACATATGCTGCGAGAGAAGATGTACTGAGTAGACAACCATCAAATGTATTAGACCTTTTCGGCGTAAATGTATATATATGCCACTGCGAACACGTATTATGTACTTCGGTAAAAAGTAAAGGGTTTTCTTTAAATAATATATTACTATGCCAAGTCTCATAGTCGTGGCTCATCCGAGTTTGATTTGTTTTTGTTTTTGTTGGTACTAAAGTCTTACCGACACAACCCTAGCTTATTGGTGGAGAAATGCCTCTCTGTGCATCATTTCATTAAGGGCATGTACCTGGGTAGAACCACCGACCCTTTCTTATATATAAACACGTAAACACTTGAGTCTGGAAGATTGGAACATGAATTATTATTTACTAGTTTACTGTCAAAGTAGAATCTAGTTGACATTTGTGGTACATACAACGCAGAAATTGTTAACTACGTACACGGTCAGATATAAATTCACTGATGTTGAGGTACTGCCTAGACTGTCTGAAACATTCTCTTACGGTAAAAATATAAACAAATAAATCGGACTAATAAAATAATAGTTCATTTCTTGAATCTTCTACGCAATTATTTCCGTTACTTATAAGGGGAGATTTCTGAGATTGAAGGGGAAGCAACTTGACTTTTCTTAAAAAGAGTGCCCCAGTCAGAATAAATAAACTCATATTTTAAAAGTTATTACTTCGCACTGGTAACAGTAAGAATTTGGTATATTTGGTACAAAACTATGATTTCCTCCCACCGCTTTACATAGACATCTATTACAGTTGTATTATTATTTGAAAAATGCACAAAATTCCACTTTTATATTAATACCAATTTAGATCTAGGCTTGATTCCAGACTTCTATTACCGTAACGGTACCTTCCTGGCTTTGTTTGGTTTTGTGTGTAAATTGGCTTAATTCCAAAATACCATCGAGCTAGCTTACGGAAGGTCGGTAGTTCTTCTTAGGTTCCCGGTCGTGATAAACCAAGGAGGGGCACCTGAGGTCTTCCTAAACCATCAAAGCTGGATGGTCGCCATTATTATGACCTATAGTTGTGTCGGTGCGGCGTTAAAACCAAACCAAATATTCCAAAATATGTTCTGTCCAGTGTTTTGAGAAAACCCCTTGAAATTGATCGAAATACATATACATTTACATGGTCGTGTACATTTCAATTTACGCCGAAAAGGTCTATTATCAAATAAGATAATAGTGCCTGATATTATACGCACACGTCTTTGGCAGCATATATAAACATATATTGATGCCTTAAACCAACTTAACATAGTAAACAAACCTCCATTCTTGTGATAATCATGTCAGCAATATCTGAGCCAATAAAATACCATGCAGCAGTCAGTTTTGTGAGTCTTTCATATACGTCTAACCATAGTTTTACAGTTGGACGCTGCGCTTTCTTCTTTAACTATGTCGAATGGTTCACAGGTGGATGACTCCATGATAGGTACTTCTAAAAGCCCACTGTGAATGAGCTGTCCTGGCCTGTTTTGTTGGTTCCTGAATGGTGTGTCTCTAAGTACATGCGTTTATGGTTTTCTGTTATACATTTTATCATGACTAGTGTCAAATTCGCGTGTGTAAGGGATTCATCTGGTGGGCGATACCTTTTATGTACACAATCCTGTAACTATTTTGGAAAGTGGTTGGGATTAATAATGCGCATTTGTACGCAGTTAACAGGTTTACTCGAAGGGGAAGTGGTATTTTGCGACTGACCGATCCAAAACAATGTCCTACTGCGCTACGTATGTCCTTGTTTCCTGTCTGTTTTACTTTGTCTATGCATTTTATTGCAGATGTCTTTCGTCAACCAATCAATACTTACTCTACTGTAGGGTTTTATCGTGGAGGCTGCAGTCTGGTTCCGGGTTTAGATGGGTAAATACAACAGACGAATATTCAACATGCCAGCCACGTCCAATGATAAGAATCTCTTAAAAATGAAACACTAGAACAGTATATGTATGGGTACGTTATATAAATACCCTTTAGAGCAGCAAGACATAATACTATAAAGGGGTCACAGAAACAGAACAGCTCTGTTCAGCTCAGTCATTATGGACTTTCAGAACCACACAGTAGCCACTGAGCTGAGTGATTTTTAGTCTGTCTGATTATCTATTATAATCCTAATTATTGCCCTGCCTGCTTTCACTTTGTATGGCAATTCTGAAGTGAAGGCTGCATTCAGTTTCATATGTAAAAACTTAATTATTCCCATTTCATTCTATGCTTAAAAATATTTCGATGAATCCTTAACTTTGAAGGCAATGCATAAATTGTTTGGAACATTTTGGAAAATGAAACTACCGAGAAATTGTATTAAGCCTGAAGTATACTAGAGGGAATGTTAATGTTACGTTACTTTAATAACATCCGCATCATTTTCATAAATAACATACAGATATCCCCTTAATTTCAGTTTCCGACAACGTGGCTTTACACCTGTACCCAGCTGCTTTGCGCAACTAACTGTTATGTTGTGGTGAAATAATAACTTTAGTCTATGAGACATTCTTGTAAAACCTGATCATTTTGGTCAGGGGCCTTAACCCACTCTTTATCAGGAAAACTGGTGTAACTTCCTATCAACGTGTCATTTACATTAACCCTAAATCATGCTAAACAGTAATTTTCTTTTGAAACTTTGTGAAATATACTCTAAATAATCTAGTCGTTCAAAATGCTGACAGGATTACCAACAATTAGTTGTGTAATGAGTAATTAACAATCGGATATGGAGGACTATAGAGGACTATAGATTAGAAGTTTTTATTTCTCAATCAGCTTGTTTCATATAGTTTTACCGTCTTCAGACAGTATCACACTCGCACTCGATCCCTTTCCATCCATAGTCAACCAGCTAGGAAAATGTTTTTTATTCAGTCATGTCAAAATGAATCTAATTTCAATTCTTAGTTTTCACGTTTTTTACAAGTTTTAATTTACATCACAATATACAACATATATGAGATGTATTTAGTTACATTTCATAACAGGAATTATCATGTAAGAGTATCATTAAAGGTAGAGTGATGTATCATTAAGAGAAAAAACATATCATCAAAATTTACTGTTGCAAACCTGTCTTCTTTACCTAAACAAAATGATATAGCTATATATTACAAACTGTATTACACTGACACGGAAAGTTACAGAATGCCTAATATGTGGCTCCTTTAAAATTTTACAAAACGCAAACTTCTACCGAAAGGCTTGTAGCCAGGGAGCCAAAAGTGCGAAAAGTGCCTAGAAACATGATTTACCTGTCCGGTCATGCTATAGTCAGTTTCTATACATGTTATGAAAGTGCAAAGTCTTGCGGATAAGAAAAATCGGTCTTGCAAAACAAAAGCTCTTGCAAAATTTGAAAATATTAAAGGGAGATAACTCTGTATATTTGCAGTTTTTTAAGATTCAAAATGCTTTTTTTTGCTAACAATACATGACATCACATTTCTAAAATCAGTCCATTATGTATATTTCAACATGGCTTTAACGCAAAAGGCTTTTGGTTAAAAAATATGCAAAATGTACTAATTGTATTACATTTCATTACAAACGTTCACACCTAAAATACCAGAGGATAAAATAAAAATATTTGACCTAAAATATACAGTATAAAGAAGTAGCCTTTAAAATGGTCTTATTTCTCAAAGTAATTTATTATTACCGCTGCGAAACAACTCGTAAGAATAGAAAATAATCAAGATTCTCTAGTTCAGGTCTGGCCAAGAAATACGCTAATTCGGGGTATTTTACATGCATGTACCCCACCCACTATATGTAATGTAAAATATGAATAATTTAAATATTCGACCAGCAACCAGGAAGATATATCCTTTTTATCACGCATACAATGAAATGCATATTCTTGACAATTTAAAGCCGGACCAGGGGTATGTTAAAGATTTTATATAGAAAAAGGGGGTAGGAAAATCTATGTATTTTACAACCGGTAATTAGAATGAACAACCCGTTATTATATAAGAGCAACACTAATGGAAGTCGCAGAAACCTACACTTTCACACTATTAATTTGGAAAGTAATTTATTTAGATACTCTATAGTGCAATCAAGTAAAGGTTAAGCAAATCCGGGGTATGTGTGTACCCCACCACCCACTATATATAAGGCCTAACTAAACTAAAGGAACCAGCGTGGGAGCCATCTGGTCTAGTCGCGTAATGGCTGCCAGGTATTTGAACACTAATTTTTCACTTGGCATGGCAACAGAGGTCTAAATTGAGGCTAGTTATTGTTTAAATTTCATTGTGGATGTATTGTTGACATTTTGGTAGGACAAATGGGAGAGCAGGTTGTATTTGGTGAAGTCAAGCTCAATTTTAGTATGAGTAGTACTTCCAGGTCACAGCAGTGTGATTTTGATGTCAGTTTACAGTAAGTAAATGTGACCAGAGAAATCTCTCTTAGAAGATACATGACCCCTACTTTTCTCTTCATTTTATATCAGTTTTATCATAACTCTTTAAAATGAGGTAAGGATTTGTTCTCTGAAATGGGTCTAGCTATGTTTGGTAGCTCTTTGAAAAAGGTCAGTTTTATATAGAATATATAGGGAAAACTATTTAGGCTATTGTGACCTATAATGCAAAATGAAATATTTGACCAAAAATCAATGAGATACATTATTTTTATCACGTATACAATATAATCTATTTTTTGGACCATATAAAGCTTGATGAGGGGTATTTATAAGATTTTAATTAGAAAATGGGGATAGGGTAACCTATGTATTTTACATCCGATAATTAGAACTAACAACATGTTGTTAAATAAAAGCAACACTAATAGAAGTCAAAGAACCCTTTACCTACAAACTATTCATTTGGATATTAATTTATTTAGATACTCTATAGTGCAATCTAGTTCAGATTTGGCTAAAATATGCAAATAAGGGGTATTTTATGTACCTCACCCACTTTATATGATGCAAAAATTAATAATGAAAATATTCGACCAAAATAAAGGAGATATATACTTTTTATGACGCATACAATGAAATGTACATTCTTAACAATTTAAAAATGGGTGAAAGGTATTTAAAAGATTTTAATAGAAAATAGGGGTATGAAAATGATGTCTTTTACAGCCGATAATAAGAATTAACAACCTGTTATTTACCATTTGATAAATACAAGCAACACTATTGAAAGGTGTGAAACCTTTACTTGCAAACTATTCATCTGAAAAGAAATTCATTTTAATACTCTTTCATTCAATGCAGTTTAGGGATGGCGACAAAAAGTGCATTTCCGTAGTATTTTATGCACCCCGTCCACTTTATATAATGCAAAAAATGCATAATTAAAATATTCGACCATCAATCAAGGAGATATATTCTTTTTGTCACGTATAAAATATAATCTATATGTTGACAACTTAAAGATAGATTATGAGTATTTAAGAGATTTTAGATTAAAAGCAGTAGCCAATTATTAGAATAAACAATCTGTTCATTATAATGTGACAAAATGCAAGCAACGCTACCGGAAAGTACTGAAACCTTTACATTCAAACTTTACTTTTCACTATCTCATTTGAATTATTAGTAACTTTTATTTGCAAGTTTGCCAAAACCTTAAAAAAGGAGTAATTGATTTACCCCACCCACCTTGAATAAGGCAAACGATCATACCACAGGGGCAAAAAAGCACGGAAAGCGATAATGCTAGTCCAATGTCCTCTTCAAATGATTATAGTTAAATGCTGATTTATTTGGAAAATTCGTGACTGCAAAAGTTATCCAGCTGCTAAAAGAAGTCAAGGGCAGTTACTCCTCACTAATTTCAAAACACGTATTAGAATTATTATTAAGGTGATTTGCACTAAATATGAGCCACGCCAGAAAAAAACCAACATAGTGCATTTGCGACCAGCATCGATCCAGACCAGACATATGGTTTCTCTAATTGCAGTAGGCTTTGAAAGCGAACAGTATAGGTCATGACCAGACAGCACGTATGCACAGGCTGATCTAGATCGATACTGGTCGCAAATGCATTATGTTTGTTTTCTGGATCTATGCTGGTCACAAA